>NC_133771.1:14019879-14024842 GCF_003597395.2 Chelonoidis abingdonii | reverse complement strand
TTTCATTGTTAAATTCCCACCACTTCCTTTTTCCTTCAATAAAGAAATTAATTGGCACCCCACCTGTGTGGTAATTGCTCCCCAAGATCCCATATACCTGCAGGCAGGGACATGCATGTGACAGAGATCAGAACAATTCTAGATGTTTATGGTACTCTGAGCTTTACTAGGCTAAAGTTCACTATAAAACAAAAGGCTCCACTAGAGTTAGATATAATCAACTATGGAGGAGCTGTTTGAGATCACTACCACAGTAGTGGAATATATATTCAGCTAAGGCGGTTTTGTTCTAAGGTTTTGTACATTCAGCCTTATTGCATGCTTTCTGTGAAGTCTTTACCTGGGAGAATGCCAAAAACTTGTAAATTGTATATATGCATATACACACACATGCTCACCTCTCCCACTCTTGAAATTCAGCCATTTGTGTTACTGATATATTCTGCTGCTATTATTTGACTGGAATTTGTTCCCTGATTGCACAGCTCTAATGGACAGGCACCAGAGGATGGGAGTTCTGTTTTGCAAAGGATTTCAAGATTTTAAAGTCTGGATTAGTTCCAAACCAGCACTAAAACCGAAATTTTCAAAATTCTCCATGAAGGAAAATCCTTCCACCCCCCGCCTCCCACCAATTTGTCTTGAGTCTTGTTTCTTTGGACGAAAAATCAAAATGTTTTGTTTTGATTTTGACTTTTTGAAATTTAATTTTTAAATTAAAACAAAAAGCAGCTTCAAAATGAAATGTTAAATATGGCAATACAAAAAAGAACAGGGAGTTTTTGACATTGTCAGCATCCCCCTGCAGGTCCTGCCCCTGCACTCCCTCTTTTTAAACCAAAATTTTGGCAAATTGACTTGATATTATAAAGCATTTTTACTTCAGCAGACCTGCATATTCTAATGGAATATGGTATCATTGATGTTTCTTCAGTTCTACTATCTACCATGATGTGCTCAAATGTATTCAAAGTGGATATTTATGAGCAATCTCTGATACTATATATGGTAATTAGATGGTATATCAAGATCATTGGGTTACTCTCAGTGAGTCAGTGTGGTGTTGTGACATTAGGTCTGCATCTATTACAGTGGCAGTGGGGAGCCAGCAGGTGCTAATGCAGACAAAAATCATGGTTTTAATTCCATTTTCTTAAACATTGCTACCTATCCCCTACCCAAAAGCGTGCTGTGCACCATCACATAGGGAATGGTAGGAGTTAAGAGACAGGGCAAAATAAATGGAAATAGACACACCAATGTAGAAATGAACCAAAAGCTCTAACTAATTCAACAACAACAAAAAGGGAATGGGACATGAGGCAGAAATCCCAATCAGAGATGGATTTAGAACTCAGTAATTCCTGACTCCCAAGACTGGAATAAAGGAACTTGTGCTGGAAACTATGGCAAAAACCCTAACAGTTTTCTTTCTCAGATCATTGGGTTTTCTGCTTGTTTGATTTTTAGGAGGGGAGTTGGTTCAGTCCTTGGTGTATTTTAAAAATTCAAAATGCTGTTATTGGACATAAGCCAGAAGACTTGTAGGTTACTTTAAGGCATATGTTCAAAACTTGACGTGTAAAATTCTTACAGTTTTAAGTGAGTTACTTATTTAGTTGAAGAGCCCACAAAACTTAAGAACTCATCCATAAGCTTCCACAGATAAGACTTTGTTTTCTCCCATACTTGCTCTTATCTCTCAGCACATGTGCCTGGTGTAAATGTATCTATAGCCAAAACAGAACTGTACAGGAAAGTCTCGGTGCTATTAATTTCTCTGTTGAATCAGGGCCTCGTAGGAGGCAGAATTATGTAGTTATAATTTTGACATATACCGATGCATACATCACAGACCCACATGAAAAATGATATGCATGCAGTTCTTTAGAAAGTAGGTGCATAAAAATACAGTTTAGTAAACAATGAACAGAGAAAAAAATCCATGGAACTCTATTTCTCAAGATGCTATACTGAATCTAATGTTTCAAAGAATGTTTTTTTATCTTACCTGCCTGCAGGCAACTCGTATTCAAAAGTATCTAAGCCTTTTCTGGTGCACAAACAACTCCTGTTAAGTGGATATTATGTTTAACTTTGCAGCAGATTCATAGTAAGTTTTTTAACACAGCTACTGTTTTTTAAAGGATTTATTAAAGTCATTCAGTGTAAAGGTGTTTAAAGGCTGACATTCACAGCCTATTTTGTTTAAAAAAAAAAATTCAAAACAAACAAAGATGTGACTCGTTGGTTTAGGAGATATTATGGACTCATTTGTAGAAGGAATCTCCCTATGTAACTCCGAACTTTAAAGCAGCTTCCTGGGATGTCTTTGGGTGCTTGAGATTGTAATGGTGGGAGGAATGTTTTAAAATGAAACCTATGTTTGTCATGGTCCCTGGGTAGTCTTCCGCTTCTGAGACCCTTTTCCAGTCACCCGAGTGCATCCCTTTCCAGTGACAGGCCTGTGCCTCCATTTCTCTTTGGTGGAGTGGGGGTGGAAGGAGCCTGGAGTGCAATCCAATCACTCCTCAACTGGGTCTGTGTGTTACACCTACCTGGGTGACAACCATGTTACCTAGCAGGTCCAATTGGGCCTGAACCCTGTGATCAGTAATAGCAAGCAGTGACGTACAAGCAGTTTCTCCAAAATAAAGTATGATTTATTTTGCCCAAATGGTACACAGAGCTCAGAAAAGCAGATTTAAAATAACAAGCACACCTATAGCCATATTCTCTAACCCAGGGATCGGCAACCTTTGACACACTGGCGGGCCGGGATGGTTTGTTTACCTGAAGCAACTGGAGGCTCAGCCGATCACAGCTCCCACTGGCCGCGGTTCACCATCCCCGGCCAATTGGGGCTGCTGCCAATTGGGGCCACTTCCTGCAGCACCCATTGGCCGGGGATGGCGAACCACGGCCAGTGTGAGCTGCGATTGGCCAAAACTGCAGAGGCTGTAGTTAAACAATCCACCCCAGCCTGCCAGCGGATTTCCCTGATGGACCGCATGCCAAAGGTCGTTGATCCTTGCTCTAACCAATTCTTGGCAGTCCTCTCCAGCCCCTACTTAGACATGACTTAGTCTTGAAGCTACAGCTTGCTTGCTGCCGAACCTGATTCTCAACCAGTCAGTCTACATATCATCCCCCACTGCATGCTGACTCTGTGTCTCTGTCAGTTTCCTACTGAGCTGACCATCTCCCCCATCCCTTCCTGCCAGGAGCATCTTTTCAACCACTTGTGGTCTTTTTCTCTCAGCCAGAATCTTGGAAATATAAAAACATCCTCATTTGGATGGAGCCAGATAGGTTCTTCCTTAATGGCCCAGCCAAGGTGATCTTAATTCCTTTGAAACGGGCTCATCATTTACTTTTCTTGGGTTTCTTAACCCTTTAAAGCCTTCTTTGATTTGACTATGCATTCATACAGGTAACAATACCAAATTGAACAGGGTCACATGAAATATTAAATAAGAAACAATACAGATGCTTTCCCAGTTGGTCAGAATGTTCACATCCAGATTTCACAATTGTGCCCCTATCTCCATTACAGACTGAAACATAATCCTGAATCTGAACAACTCTGAATGCAGGGGATTTTCTGATTTTCACAGCTTGAGCCCAGCCATACGACCAACGTCACAATCCAAACAAGAGGAAAGGTAAATAAAGCAGAGCTCCACCCAATCGCGTTTTGTCATTGGGTCATGAAGGAGACACAAATGAAATACTAGGTTATAGAGTCCAGAAAAAAGATTTAAAAAAACCTAAGGAGCTTGGAGAGAAAAAGTCATAAATTTTAGAAGGCATTAAGGGACATGAGCCCAATAAAGTGACAGATGAGGTAATAACAAAAAATTAAAACATTAAAAACAACAAGTGGCTTCAAAATGAAAACGTTAAATGTTTCGTGCCAAAAATGAATGAATGGGACATTTTGGCATTGACATCTCTCAGTTCATTAGGCTTTTTGTTTGCTTGTAAATAAGAGTGTCCAGAGAAAATATCAAAAAAACAGTAGCTTGGAGGGGAAAAGTCATACATTTTAGAAGCTGTTAAATGATACGAGCCAAATAAAATATAGACGAGGTGGGTTTGGCCTGAACCATTTTCTGGCTCAATCATTAAAAGAACTTAATTTAAAAGTCACATCCTAAAGTATTCATTTTCCTGGGGAGGAAGTAAGCTGTCCAGAGCCCTTATAACAACGGAGACCATGGTAGCATTTAGTACTATTAAAAGTTATCAGGAATCAGACCAATCGCAATAGGGTCTAACAGCTCTGAAGGGACTCTGCAAAGGAAAACAAGATTCTCTTTTGACAGAAGTTTTTCATAGTTTGTTGAGAGCATTAGCCTCTGATGTTCCCCTCCCTGTAAAATGAGCACAAGGCATAGACACCCAGGAGATAGTATGGAACTTACAACACAGAATTCATGATCCATGTGCAAAAGTCCCAGTTAGGAGGCAAAAATCTCATACGATGTAAGAATACTATGGTTACCTACTCCAGAATGGCCCTCTGCACATGGTAAAAGCAGAACTATAATGGCAATATCTTCATGCTACCACTGGCACTCCCAAATAGGTCCTCCTACGCAAGGGTGAAAGTAAGATGAATTACTTAGCAGTACGGGGCCTCGCTCTGGCCCCCTGGAAGTGATGGGGCCTCAAGCAGAATGGGCCAGGCTGGGGATCAGCCTCCCTCAGCTAGCCCTTCCATGCTGCCTGTCCAGTGCCACTTGGGGCTCAGGCAGCGATTTAAAGGTCCGGGGCTCCAGCCACTGCCGTGGCAGTGCTTTAACATGGGCTTGTAATAAGCCTCTGTCCCAAATCTGGACCTTAGCGTCCAAAATCTGGGGGCTTAGCATGAAACTCCTCCAAGCTTATTACCAGCTTGGATTTGATATCGCTGCCACCAATCAGGATTCAGAGCTCCTGATAGCTCCAGGGTCTCCCC
>NC_133771.1:13962108-14018567 GCF_003597395.2 Chelonoidis abingdonii | reverse complement strand
GACTCATATCCAGCTTCTCATCCACTGTAATCCCCAGGTCCTTTTCTGCAGAGCTGCTGCTAAGCCAGTCGGTCCCCAGCCTGTAGCAGTGCATGGGATTCTTCTGTCCTAAGTGCAGGACTCTGCCCTTGCCCTTGTTGAACCTCATCAGATTTCTTTTGGCCCAGTCCTCAAATTTCTCTAGACATCTAGCCATCTAACCATCTAGCCAGATTTCTATCCACCTTATAGTTCATTCATCCAGTCCATACTCCTTTAACTTGCTGGCAAGAATACTGTGGAAGACTGTATCAAAAGCTTTGCCAAAGTCAAGATATATCACATCCACCACTTTCCTCATATCCACAGAGCCAGTTATCTCATCATAGAAGTCAATCAGGTTGGTCAGGCATGACTTGCCCTTGGTGAATCCAGGTTGATTGTTCCTGATCACCTTGCTCTCCTCCAAGTGCTACAAAATGGATTCCTTGAGGACCTGCTCCATTATTTTGGCCAGGGACTGAAGTGAGACTATCTGGTCTGTAGTTCCCCGGGTTCTCTTTCTTCCCTTTTTAAAATATGAGCACTATATTTGCCTTTTTCCAACCATCTGGGACTTTCCCCAATCACCATGAATTTTCAAAGATAATGGCCAATGGCTCTGTAATCACATCAGCCAACTCCCTCAGCACCCTTGATAGAAGATACACTAGCTTCAAAATAGCTAAATTTGATCAAGAAGAGGGAATGAAAATAATGAAATGGAACAAAGGATTCCACACTGATTAGATTATGCTGTATTGATGTAGTTTTAATTAAGTAATTCAGTGCCACAAAGTATTATAATCAGGCAGCAATAAACCTGCAATTCCAAATTATAGGAAGGGCCTTCTTTAAGATGCCAGTCAGGGAAATTCAACAAGGTTCACTCTCTGTGCATAACCTGCCCCCAGGTGCTTGTAGTAGGAATTGCAGCGTACTGGCATAGAGAGATGCTGTGGAGATGAAACCCGGATCTCATCTGCTTAGATGTTTTTGTACTTGTTTCATCATGACTGGGTTGAGGAAATGTGTTTTTTGTGGGATAGATGTTTTGGCATTTTTTCACATTTTGTGGTTTAAAAAATATATCTCTTATATTACTATTCACTGTCATTCATAGTAGCAATTCATAGTCATTTATAATGACAATTAATAGTCACTGGGTCAGAGCACACAAGTGAGAACTACTTTAACTTGGTGGTTGTGGCACTCACTGGCAAAGTGGGAGACTGCACGTCAAGTCCCTATTCTAATGACTATTGTGATACAGCATGGCCAGAGGGCAGCATAAGAGTGTTAGCAGGGGGCCTTATTCCCTGCCAAGGGAGGAAGGTTTGCTTTAGATTAACTAGAACAGCTGTGGCCAATTAGAGCACCTGACTCCAGTTAGAGCACCTGACTCCAGTCATGGGATATAAACCCCTGCTTCAGTCAGACAGGGGGTGGTAGTTGAAGGAGAAAGGTTGGATTGGAGCAGAGTGCAGATTGCAGAAGAGAAGAGTTTGTCCAGAGAGAAATAGAAGGTTTGGAGGAGTGCTGCGGTGGATTGGGAAGCCCAACAGAAACCCTAGGTAAGGGGCACCAGGCTTGTATAGAAGAGAGGCGAGAAGCCCTTCACAAGCTGACGGGTATGAGAGGGAAGTAACCCAGGGGAAGAAACCGCTAGTCAAGTGGTTCACCACAACCCCAGGGCCCCTGGGTTGGGACCTGGAGTAGAGGGCGGGCCCAGGTCCCTCCCTCTCCACTCCCCTCCTCCAAGGACACTAGGGGAGTGATTAAGAACTGGTTCAGAGGCAAGCAATATCGCCCTGAACCTACCCCAGAGAAGAGAAAGCGCGAGACCCAGAGAACAGTACCGGCAATTTGCCACACTACCCCAGAGAATAGAAAGCGCGAGACCCAGAGAACAGTACCGGCAATTTGCCACACTATGTAATGAGTTATAGAGTGCGACAGCTCCAACAGGTGAGATTAAGAGCATCTCCAACAGATGGGACAGAACACCACACTCAAAAGGTGTGTGAGTTACACATGGAACTTGGATGGAAGAGTTTAGAAAAGGCACCAAGAAATCAGTCTGCATGCAGATAGTCACAATATTCAACTGCAGCAGCTCAGGAAGTCATTTGTTTAATAAAGAGCCAGTTCAGTTCAACTAACTTTGAGTCCTCTCATGTTATTACCCAACATGTGGTACATAAAACAACTGGGGCCATGGCTCCTCCATCTGAAGCTGATTATGCTGGAGGGTGACAAAGAATTGCCTTATGGCTGCAGAAATTCATGGGAGATACATGCTGGCTTTGGTGGAATTCTTCCTGGAGCCGAGGGAGAATGCATGCTGCAGCCTTGCAAGAACTCCTGCTGCTGCCGCATGATCTGTGGAACTGGAGTCAGAAAGCCCATGTTCCCTGGAGGGGCTGTTATTTGATCAGACAGCAGGGGAATGGGTATAGCTAAGCTGGAACCAACTTGGCCACATGGACAGAGTAGTGCACAGCTTTTAATAAAGTTCCACTTGTTCAACACAACGTGCATTCTGCTTCATTGTTTGCTAATGAAACACGGTGTATGCTGCTCCCTCAGCTTCAGGAAGAACTCTGGTTGTGTCAGCTAGGAGTTTCCCAGGGGGTCCTAAAGCCACATGGCTCCTTCTTGCAGCCTTCCCCCACCCAAGCCAGCCAAGGTTCAAAGCGGGAAGTGGCGGCTTGCACATCCCTCGGCCCAAGCCACTTCCTGCAGTCCCCATTGGCCTGGAACAGCGAACTGCGGCCAGTGGGAGCTGCGATTGGCCAAACCTGCGGACACTGCAGGTAAACAAACCATCCCAGCCCACCAGCAGATTTTCCTGATAGACCGCATGCCAAAAGTTGCCGATCCCTGATGTAGAGAGTTGAGATTTGTGTTGTGTTTCCTACATATCACCTCTTTATTGTCTGCACTTGCACTCAACTAGGGGATTTACTCAATGACGTAGGATAAAATGGAGAGCTAATGTTTTAGAAGTGGGTGGTCACAGTCTTCTGGATGAGAATTTGTTGGACCCTAACTTGGTGGTGGTTGGACTATTCTGTTTCATTCCTAATTGTCCCATTTTTTTCCCACCAGCCTAATACTAGGCCCCAAAATTCTGCTCTATATTTTTTATTTGTTTAGATTTACCTAGAGCCAGGAGCATATATTCAGTCTCATTCCTAATTACCCATTTTCACAAGTCTGCTAATGGACCTTCACATTCTTCTGTGTGTTTTTTTTTAAATTTGAGCCAATTTTTGCTGGGGATGTCTTGTTTCCTTTGTAATTATTCTAATTTTCCAGAAATGTAATTATGATATTTTGTGAGGAAAGGAGGCCCCTCCACTTTTGGAATCTTAAACACTTTGCATTGGGGTGACGCTATCGGGCACTGCATGTAGCAGGAAAATGTCTGACAAGAGTTGGGAAACGTGGTGCATCCTACACATAACCCTTATCCAACCCAGCTCCCTACCAGGGATCCTCCTGGTAAATGTACATGAATAGAGCTGGGGAAAGAGAGAGAGTTTCCTACTCACCAGCCACATTTTGTATTCCACCCTATTTCAAATCAAGACGAGGTGCCTTTCTGGGTGATATGTTTTAGTCGGTCACAGGTTACTGAGTTCCATACAGGAATAACAAAGTTCTATGGTGAGTGTGTAGCGGAGATGCCAGCCTAATGTGCCCCCTCCTGGAGTGGTGATACAGAAGATCTGCCTCAGTTTCCCTACATAGTCTTCAGCCCACTTGAACTGGAGAAGTGGTTTAGCCCTCCAGCCAAGTTGCTTCAGAGGATTCAACCCCTTACAGATTATTTGAGTCCCTCAGTCAAAAACCAACTGAGACACCAGGCAAAAAGAATCTAGGGTCCAGCCTGGCTCAACTTTCAACCCCCTTCCAGTTGCAACAGCCTGTCCTAACACTTAACAAGTTCCTGGACTCCAGTGAACCTTGGCTAGACCCACCCATCTACACAGGGGCTCTGGCAGGCTGCAATCTTCAGAAAGCTCCTAGACCCAGCCATGTTTCTTGCCCCACACAGAAGCAGCCTGTCTGCCCTCCTTCCCTATCAGACCCCAGCTAGTGGCCTCCCCTCTTTTTATGTCCATCTATCAGGTCTAATGCCCAGCACAGGTGGAGCAGAACAGAGCTAATCAAGTGCATATCTGATGTTTAACACTTTCCTGTTTGCTTCAGGCTTTGTCAGAGTATGGTACAGGAGGTCAGGCTTGATGAACTAATAACAATCCTTTCTGGCCTTAAGATCTCTGAATATCTTCGGTACTGTACCCTCCCAAAAGATCTACTCAGTGATGTGGTAAGCTGAGCAGGGGAGTAACGGAGTAATAAAGATGCTTAGGTTGGGATCAATGTAATATTCTCTCTGTTTTGGGTTGGAGGTGGGAGGTGGGAGGTGAATATTCCTCCTTTGTTCCCACTAACCATCTTTCTGCAAGTTTGTGATTAAGTCTCAATAAATTTTCCTGTGAGATTTTATTTTAATGATTAAGTCTCTTCTCCTGTCTTTAATATGGAAAGTAGACGGTGTTGTGTCGTGTCTTACTGCTCACTCTTTGGGGATGATCTCTGCCCTGGTCATGTTGGGATGAGATTTTTCATATGACTGGATCTGATGTTCCTTTTAGCCCTTAAAACCAGCTGGATGGACAAATCTGCTATCAGATTTAAGCTATTAATCTTAGACTCTGGCCAGCATTTTCAAAAGTGACTAGCAATTTTGGGTGTATCAGTCGTTGGATGTTCAATTTGAGTCACTTTGAAGGGGTCTGATTTTTCAGAGGACAGGGGTTCAGTTTTTTTGAACATTAAAACACTTTTAGGGTACAGAAGAGGGGTGCCAAATACTGAGGCACTCCAAATCATGACTTGCTTTTGAAAGCCTTGGCCTCTTATCCGACAAGGTGGCTCTCACTTACATTGGTTTTAATTCAGTTGAGGTCAGTGGAGTTGCTCCTGAGCCACACTAGTGTAAGTCAAGTCTAAGGGTCGAGTTCCTTCAAACAGACAAAAATCCTCTCACCCTCTATTGGTTTGATTTTCATCTCGGGTTTCAATGTGTGTGCTTATCTCCTTTCTGCGGTAGAAAATTAGAAAATGTTACCTAGCATGGGGATTACATTTCTGTGGCATCTATTTTATTGTCAGAGCAACATTTTACAAGAAGGGCTTATTTTTTGTTTGCCTGTACATGGCTCCGCCGTCGTATGGAAAAATGGTCTTGAGATTAAGGCATTGGTCTGTGGCTTGGGAGACCACTGTACAGTTTCCAGCCTCGTCTCAGCCTTACTGCGTGGTCTTGGTTCATTGTCTTAGGACCTGGGCCTCTCTCACTGAAGACAATAGAAGGGGTCTCATTGCATTCAGTGGCTACAGAATTGGCCCACAAGTTTGTCTAGCCTTCAGTTCCCCATTGATAAAATGGGGACAATGATATTTTTTGATCTCAAGGGAATGTGAGGTGCTTGGGTACTATGTGATGGGGACTTATCTCTTGTAGAGGAGCACAAACCTTGTCCCATTCTAAGGGCCTTGCAGCTGCTAGTTTCCTAGATGAGGGCAAGGTAGGTATGGGGCCATATGCCTCTCCATACCAGCTTGGACAACTTGTAAGGCACATCAGCAGCCCAGGGCCTGAGCTTTAACTTGATCTAACAATGGACAAAGTCAATGCACATCCCTGATCTTGGCTGTATGGGTGTACTCTGGAAAAGGAGAGAGGAATAACTTAATTTCTCTCCTCTGTGCCCCCTTTTCAGAACTCATCCCCATAGGGTGACCAACTGTCCCAATTTTATAGGGATGATCCAGATTTTTGGGTCTTTTTCTTATATAGGCTCCTATTACGCCCCACCCCCGTCCCGATTTTTCACACTTGCTGTCTGGTCACCCTACATCCTCATGCAGCTCCCAAAGCACGTGAAGAATGTGAGATATGGGGAAATTTTCCAACTGGAAGAAGCCAACCACAGCAGAATCTCATTTTACCATATACTACTCTCTCGTCAGAATACAAAGCACTGCACTGCAACACACCCTGCGTACCAGGCAGCAGACCCTCAATGATACCAGATATTAAAATTTTGGAATACTTCATGCTTTAATACACTCTGTTTAATACCCATGTGTCAGTTTGTAACCGTTGCTCAGGTGTAATACTATTCCCATCTAATGATCAACTACAATATAGTTAGAAGGTCAGAGTGGGTGCAAGGATGTTTTGCATCCTAGGAGAAATTTCCACCTTGTGCCCCACCCCCTTGAGCCCTGTGGCAGCCCTCCGCCCTAAGGTCCCCCCCCCCCAGGGCAGCTCCCCACCATCCCTTCACCCTGAGGCAGCTCTCCGCTCCCTCTCCACCCTGAGGCACCCCTCCCGCATGGCAGCTCCTCCTGGCCCAGGGAGCCGTGCAGCAGCTCCCTCCCAGCTCACCTCTGCTCCGCCTCCTCCCCGAGCATGCCGTTGCCGCTCCACTTCTCCCGCCTCTCAGGCTTGCAGTGCTAATCAGCGGGGTGTCATACTCAGGGGAGGAGGCGGAGCAGAGGTGAGCTGGGGCGAGGAGTGGTTCTCCTGTGTGCCACGCCCCCTCTTACTTGCTGCAGGCGGCCTTCCCCACGCCTCCTTGCCACAGGTCCCTCCATCTAAATGCCAATGACGAGTGGGGCGGCTGAAGATCCGGCTGCCGCGGTCGCCACCGAAGGACCCAAAATGCTGCCGTCCAAATGCTAGCACCCTAGGCAACTGCCTAGGTTGCTTAATGGGTTGCACCAGCCCTGTAGAAGGTGCACGAAGAACATGAAATATTGATGTCTGATCATTATTATAATTTAAATGTATATGAATAATACATGTATTTGTCCTGTTTGCTACTTTTTCAATGGCTTCACATAATATTTTCGGTGAATCGGTTGCTGTTACGAAGAAGAGGTAATTTGCATAAGTAAAGCTTAACTGAAAGCATTCTTTGGCTTAAATTCTTTGTGCAATATTACACGCACAGTGGCAAAGAATTATAGGCAAGAATTACTTCACAATTATGGTGTTAAACAATGCTTTTATTTGGCAGGATTACATTCATTTTATAACTAAAGAAAAAGTCAGTGGCAAATCAACTGAAATTTAATGTGCAATACAAAAAAATAATCCAGTAGATTATAACTCTATTTCCTGTTTAAGAATAAAATTCAGTGGCCGTTCCATGCTTTGAAGTAGACTCATATAGACTTTAAGACCAGAAGGGACCTATCATGCACATTGCAGGCCACAGAACCTCACCCACCCACTCCTGGAATAGACCTATGCCCATTAATAGCTAAAATAAGATTTTTGAATAATCTAAAGTAATTATGGAAATAATTCAACTACTGAATAATATTCAGGATATCTAACACATAAAGCAGAGCACAACTTAATCACTGTTTTATCCAGAATTCAAGCGGATATGAAAATATTGGGAATGTTTTTGTTTTTGTTTTATCCTGGGTTCTCTTCTCTATCAAATAAAACAATCTCAAGGAAGAGAAAGTGATGGATAGCAGGACATTATTTTATTTCATTGGTGCATTTGCAGGAAGCTGGACATTTTTCCTTCACCAGAGAATGAGTACAGCCAAAGAGCTCTTTTAAGGTGGCACAGTTTGTGTACGTATCCATATACTTGCAAGGGTTGGCTGAAATAAACCAAATGGTAAACAGAGTTAGATGATAAATGGATAAGTCAGTCCTAAATCAGTTACAGGGCCGGCTCTATGAACGGCAGTGCCCGATTTGAATACCTGGCATATGATGGCGTATGTTACATTGGTGGACATGCAGGTGAATGAACTGGTGTAATATAAGCAATCATATGCCAGCAATGCCCCTCTGCTATGTATATCGGCCAAACTGGACAGTCTCTACAGAAAAGGATAAATGGACACAAATCAGATATTAGGAATGGCAATATACAAAAAACTGTAGGAGAGCACTTCAACCTCCCTGGCCACACTATAGCAGACCTTAAGGTGGCCATCCTGCAGCAAAAAAACTTCAGGACCAGACTTCAAAGAGAAACTGCTGAGCTTCAATTCATCTGCAAATTTGACACCATCAGCTCAGGGTTGAACAAAGACTGTGAATGGCTTGCCAACTACAGAACCAGTTTCTCCTCCCTTGGTTTTCACACCTCAACTGCTTGAACAGGGCCTCATCCTCCCTGATTGAACTAACCTCATTATCTCTAGCTTGCTTGCATATATATACCTGCCCCTGGAAATTTCCACTACATGCATGTGATGAAGTGGGTATTCACCCACGAAAGCTCATGCTCCAAAATGTCTGTTAGTCTATAAAGTACCACAGGATTATTTGCTGCTTTTACAGATCCAGACTAACACGGCTACCGCTCTGATACTTGATGCCAAGAATAGGACAGTTTATTTTCATTTTTATTAGGAATTTATTGTTCTGAACACAAATCGTCGTTGGTATAATAATAAGCACCTTTCCTCTGAAGATCTCAAAGTGTTCTTTAAGCTTTAATAGATTAAGCTCCACAACAAAGTACAGCGAAGCAGAGAATTATTATTTTTCTCAGTTTCAGAGACTGGAGTGGGAGGGGGTGAATGCAAACTGGAAGGTGAATCTATTTGCACACTTAACCATATACACACTTTTGCTCACACTTAATTGCAGCCTGCAAAGCTCCAGTGCCTATGCAGAGCTCTATGCATATGTGTAACCCACCAGCTCGTGTGCGTATTGGGTGTTTGTGTCCCTCCCAAAGTATACAGGGCTGAAAAACTTTAGATTGAATACTTAATATAGGGTACCGAGGTCTCCAACAGAAGGCACTGCTAGCACTACCTAGATTGCATAGCCCACTGATGTGTGTCTAGTGCTAGGACAGAGCTGATGGGATTCACTTTACCCATGGCTGTTTTAAAGGGACTCTTATTTATTAAATATTGTCCAGAATAGCTACTTGTATAGTCTGAGAGATACCAGAGGGTTTTATTGTACGGTTTGTGATGGGGGCTGTAGCCTGGGCCATGCACCCCCCCTCGTAGCTTCCCAGGGACATGCAACTCTCCCCACCCCCCGTAGCTGCAGCTGAGGCTGTGTGCCTGTGGCTAGGGTTGGAGCTGGGACTATGTGCCCCTGCCCCACAGCTGCCACCAGCTCAGGAGCCGGGGCTGTGCACCTGCTCCATGGCTGACGCTGCTGGAGCCGGGGGCAAGCTGTCCCCCCGCATGGTTGTGGGGCTCGGCCTGTCAGTCTTCCCCCATGGGACTCCAGCTGTCATTCTTCCCTCTTACCTAGCTGTGCCCCCTGGTTATTTTAGTAAAGTCACAGACAGGTCACGGGCTCCTGTGATTTTTGTTTGTTGCCTGTGACCTGTCCGGTCATTTATTAAAAATAACTGTGACAATCTTAACCTTCGTTATTGTCCAAGGTAATCTAGCATTTGTATTTCTCTCTTCAGGAAAGATATGGAAAGAACAAAAAACCCATTAACTTACTGCAGAGTCCTTGGTCGCAGGCATTAGGGCAATCGCCACACGTTGGGCCCTGTTTGTACGGCTTAGATAAGTCTGCTGCATTATTTCCTCTGCAATTAAAAAACAACCCAGACATGATATATCCCTTTAAAATAAAGTTAACGTATTGTATAATGTAGAACTAATTCCACAGATTGTATGAAACCTGCTCCTAAACAATCTTGTTTTACTTCAAATGATGCTTTGGATATAGGATAGTCCATTTGAAAGGAAAGAAAGACATACATTTCTGTGGTTATAATTCTTTTTTAATTCAATATAATAATTTGGTCCTTGTATAGAATATACAGTAACACAATTAATCCTCTGCACCTTCGATTCAAAGACCTCCAAATATGTTGTGGGCAGGACTGAAATAACCCTTACAGCACCCCTTTGCGGTAGGTCAGTATTCAAAGTGTACGAATATTAAAATACCCCCTTCTCCCTCTGAATATACATTTATAACTAAATCAAAAGCAGGGGGAAGTAAGCAATAACTTGTGCGGGATGAGGGTCTGGGAGGACAGGGGGTGACAACGGAGAGGAGAAAGCAATAACTTGCACAGGAGGAGGGGGAGGGAGTGTCTTGCTGCTGCTTCTGGAAGGGTGGTTTCTGGTACTGGGCTCACCTTCTTTTACTGAGCTAGCTGGGCTCCCTTCAGCTGACTGAGCCCTTGCTTGCAGGGGAGGGTGCATTTTACCTCAGGGACTCATCATACTGCAGGGGAGGAGCAGGAGAGGCAGGCCTACATTCTCTATGGGGTGCCCCCAGAGAGAGCGGCTGGCTAGGGGCAAAGGAGCATGATGCAGGGGTATTGGTCCCGGGAATGAGGGGCTGGCCGGGAACAATAGGGCCTGGGCTGGCTAGGGTGACGATATGTCCCGTTTTGGCCAGCACAGGCCCCTTTTTAAGCTCTGTCCCAGCCGTCCCTATTTCTTCGCCAACACTGGGCATTTGTCCCGAGGTGGCAGTGCTGGAGGCGGGTGTCATCTGAAGGCAGCACTGCCTGCCAGCAGGAAAGCAGAGAAATTTGCTGCTGGCAGGCAGTGCTGGCTTCAGAACTGATCCCTGGGCAGCGCAGAGATGGGGAGGGAGGAATCAGCCTCAGCTGGGGGAGGCGCGGAGCTCGGGGGTGGGATTAGCTTCAGCCAGGGGCAGTGCAGGATTAGGGGGCAGAGGGGATTGAGCCCCAGCCATGGGCAGTGTGGAGCTTGGGGGAGGGTTCTGCCTGAGCTGCAGGTGGCACAGGGCTTGGGATGGGGGTCACTCTCAGCCCTGGGCGGCATGGGGGGGAGGGATCAGTCTCAGCTGTGGGTGGCACAGGGCTGGGAGGGGAGACCCCACCATGGGCAGTGCAGAGCTCGAGGGAGGCAGCCCCAGATAAGGGTGACACAGGGCTGGGAGGGGAGACCCCACCATGGGCAGTGCAGAGCTCGAGGTGGGCAGCCCCAGATGAGGGTGGCACAGGGCTGGGAGGGGAGACCCCACCATGGGCAGTGCAGAGCTCGAGGCTGGCAGCCCCAGATGAGGGTGGCACAGGGCTGGGAGGGGGTGACCCCACCATGGGCAGTGTGGAGCTCGAGGGGGGCAGCATGGAGCTCAGCCCCAGATGTGGGTGGCACATAGGGTGACCAGACAGCAAGTGTGAAAAATCAGGACACGGGGTGGGGGGGGTAATAGGAGCCTATATAAGAAAAAGACCCAAATATCTGGACTGTCCCTATAAAAACGGGACAGCTGGTCATCCTAGTGGCACAGGCTGGGGGGCAGTTAGCCCCAGCCCGGGGAGGCATGGGGAGGGTAGCTCAGGAGAGCCCTGCAAGGGGGAGGAGGGCGGCTCTGGCGAGCCCCTGGACGTCCTGTTTTTACTTTAAAAACGCAGGGATGAGAACTACATTACTGTCTACAGCCGCTTCTCTTCCCACCCCCTGGTGGCGCCTTGTGTTACCGCGCCTGACCAGACCGCTTCTTCAAAGCCGCTCGTGCTGCCCTCCTGCCCAGAGGGTTTGCTATTAACGCGTGTTAAAAAAAATGCGCATTAATTTTTGCTGCGCGTTAATCGCACGCGTTAACGGCAGTTCATTGACAGCCCTGCCTAGAAGGTTTCAAAACATCTTACAAAGTGTTTCAACTTAAAGGAAATCTATATTGGTACGTACGCGGGACAGTACTGGCACACATAGAAGTACTGCCACTTATTCTGAGGACAGTAGGCAACTGCACATCCAATCTCGTAAGAATTATACCAAACCACCTGCAGGCATGAAAATAAGTACGTTCAATCAGCAAGGCTTCGTTTCAGTCATGGATTATTTGAGAGCCCTTTGGTGAGCTCACAGAACAGCAGCCCTTCAGTTCATGAACCCGTAACATCACTGTGGGAACTGTAGCAATTGCTTACCTGGAAAAGTAATATCAAGGAAATATTTCTGTATGTTTAGCTTTTTGAAAAATGCAGTTTAGCAGTTGGGAGAAGGAGGAGACTGAAACATGTGACCAACCATCTTTTGTAGAGCACCTATATGATTTTTTCAGACAAGAAATGTTTTGTTTCTAATCAATGCTTTGAAATGTGTTGCTTTGACATTTCCAAATCAACATTTTTCAGACATTGTCATTCCACAATTCAGTATGTTATTAGTAATTTAAGATACTTTGACATTTGGTCCCATGTTGGGAAGAAGAAAAATATCAAAATATCATAATTTTCTGCTGGAATACATCTTATTAAATATCTGATCCAATGCCCTTTGAAGTAAATGGAAAGACTCTGAATTAGTTCAGTGGACTTTGAATCAGGCAGGGAATGACAGATAGTAATAAGTTTCTAAAGGTACAGACTCCTAATTTCCTTAATTACACAGACACAGTTCCATTGACTTTGATGGGGACGTATGGGTGCTCACATAAATATATTTTATTTCCAGATGGTATCACTGTTCTTCCTAAAACAATATTTCATTTGCTGGAAATTTGTCATTAATCTCCATACCTGAGTGTAGCTACCAATAGGGGCATTGTCTTTGATTGCTCCAGTACCATATTTGAAATTAGCCACTTGATTATACCAGTTTTGGATTGCATCAGACCAAGACTGAGGATAAGTTGCCTGTAAGATATTTTCACCACAGAAGACACCTGAGAATAGAAATGAGGCAGTTTCAAGACAGTGTGAGGACAAGTAGAGAGACTGTAGCAACAGCAGAGATGTGAGTTGCACCCTGTAGTTAGGTTAACCACCATATTTCCACCCTGCACATTGTGTCTAATCAGAGATTCATTGATTCCAAGGCCAGGATGACGATTGTGATCAGCCAGTCTGACTTCCTGTATAGCACAGGCCATAAAACTTCCCCTCAGTAATTCCTGTTTGAATTAGAACAGATCTTTTAGGGGAAAAAAAAATTCATCTTGATTAAAAATTTTCAGAGATGGAAAATCCGCCACAATCTTGATAAAGTGTACCAATGTTTAATTAACCTCACTGTTGAAAATTTACACCTTATGTCCAGTCTGAACAAAGTAGAAGAGTGAAACCCCTCTATAATGCAAAGTTTGGGGTCCAAAAACTTCCATCGCGCTAAATGCGGGGTCGCAGTATAGCAGGGTTTCAAACCAGTCAGTTTGTCAGTGGTCCCCAACGTGGTGCATTGATGTGCGCTGCCTAGTGCCCCTAGTGCCTAGTGCCCAGCAAGGGAAAGGAGCCGCGGCCCCCTGCCTGCCAGGGACAGAGAACTCTGGGGCTGCGGGCGCCAGTGTTCTCTGTCTCCAGCAGGTGCGGGGTTGTGGCTTCTTTCCGGCTTCAAGAGAAGCCACGTCCCCGTGCCTGCCAGGGACACAGAACTCCAGGGCTGCGGGCGCCGGTGCTCTCTGTCTCCGACAGGTGTGGGGCCGTGGCTTCTCTCCAGTTTCAAAAGGAGCTGTGCCCCCCTCACCCTGCCTGCCGGGGACAGAGATCACCGGCGTCCGCAGCCCTGGAGAAGCCAGAGAGAAGCTGTGGCCCCGCACCTACTGGGGACAGAGAGCATTGGGGCCCACAGCCTCAGAGTTATCTGTCCCCGGCAGGTGTGGGGCTGCAGCATCTCTCCCCTGCCATGGTGTTGGAGACGACTGGTACAGTACTGTATTACGCCTTAAAGGGGAGCCAACCTATGATCGCGTTATATGCGATTTCGCGTTATAGTGGGGTGCGTTATTGCGAGGTTTGACTGTAGTTATA
Source organism: Chelonoidis abingdonii (assembly GCF_003597395.2). Classification (NCBI taxonomy): domain Eukaryota; kingdom Metazoa; phylum Chordata; order Testudines; family Testudinidae; genus Chelonoidis; species Chelonoidis abingdonii. Next base: position 14,004,771 of record NC_133771.1, on the reverse strand, counting down.
AGCCAGTACCTCTAAGAAGGGAATTATTGACCTGATCCAACCTCAGTGAAGACAATAGAAAGCATCTCATTAACTTCCATAGGCTTTGGAGCAGGCCCTATATGCCCAGAGATATTCATTTGCAGACTCTTTAAACTAGAAGCACTTCATTAAAATACTAGATGAGAAGGGCAGATTAAAAATAACATTGATTTCTAGTTAAAAGATACCACCTGTTCTTGGATTAACAGGCTACCATTAAATATTAGATTAAAATAATTTCCCCCCTCCAATAACTGATTATGGTGCATATATCACCTGTGCAAATTTCTTTGTTTGTAAAATTCATCCCTCTGCAGAAGACTCACTCAAAACTTGTGCATCACTCTAAGTCCCACTTTACTAATTATTTGTATTACAATAGCAGTTAAAGGCCCTAACAGAGATTAGGATTTAATTGTGTTAGGCCCTCTAATGACACAGGCTTGGTCTACGCTACGCGTTTAAACCGATTTTAGCAGCGTTAAACCAATTTAACGCTGTACCCATCCACACTACGAGGCCCTTTACATCGATATAAAGGGCTCTTTAAATCAGTTTCTGTACTCCTCCCCGACGAGAGGAGTAGCGCTAAAATCGGTATTACCATATCGGATTAGGGTTAGTGTGGCCAAAATCGACGGTATTGGCCTCCGGGCGGTATCCCACAGTGCACCACTGTGACCGCTCTGGACAGCAATCTGAACTCGGATGCAGTGGCCAGGTAAACAGGAAAAGCCCCGCGAAATTTTGATTTTCATTTCCTGTTTGCCCAGCGTGGAGCTCTGATCAGCACGGGTGGCAATGCAGTCCCAAATCCAAAAAGAGCTCCAGCATGGACCGTACGGGAGATACTGGATCTGATCGCTGTATGGGGAAACAAATCTGTTCTATCAAAGCTCCGTTACAGAAGACGAAATGCCAAAGCGTTTGAAAAAAAATCTCCAGGCTACACAGTGTGCTGTGTGACAAGCGTAACGGGAAGCCAGAGACTCAAATGGACGCTCATGGAGGGAGGGAGGGGGTACTGAGGACTCCAGCTATCCCACAGTCCACAGCAGTCTCCGAAAAGTATTTGCATTCTTGGCTGAGCTCCCAATGCCTGTAGGGTCAAACACATTGTCCGGCGTGGTTCAGGGAATAGCTCATCAATTTACTCCCCCCCCCCACGTGAAAGAAAAGGGAAAGAAATCGTTTCTTGACTTCTTTCAATGTCACCCTATGTCTACTGAATGCTGCTGGTAGACGCGATGCTGCAGCAGTGAAGAGCAGTATCCGCTCCTCTCCCCTCCCCGGTGGCAGATGGTGCAGTATGACTGATGATATCCGTCCTTGTTATCATCAGCCCGTGAGTGCTCCTGAGCTGCTCTGGCTGGCCTCAGGTGAGGCTGGCCGGGGGGGGGCGCCTGCTGGGTAAAATAGGAATGATCCCGTCATTCCCAGTAGATGGTACAGAACGGCTGGTAACCGTCTTCATCATAGCAACTGGGGGCTGAGCTCCATCAGCCCCCTCCCTTCCTGTGTAAAGAAAAGATTCTGTACTGCCTGGACTATCATAGCAGCGGCATGCTGGGCTCCTCTCCCCCACCGCTTAATGTCCTGCCTGGACTGTCATAGCACCGGGAGGCTGCCTCCCCTCATTTTATCTCACTAACAAGTCACTGTTTCTTATTCCTGCATTCTTTATAACTTCATGACACAAATGGGGGGGACACTGCCACGGTAGCCCAGGAAGGTTGGGGGAGGAGGGAAGCAACGGGTGGGGTTGTTGCAGGGGCACCCCCCGTGAATGGCATGTAGCTCATCATTTCTGCGGGATCTGACACGGAGCAGCTGTGCTCTCTGATACACTGGTTCTCTAGTACACTTGCCCCATATTCTAGGCAGGACTGACTCTATTTTTAGAAACCATAAAGGAGGGATTGACTCGGGAGTCATTCCCAGTTTTGCTTTGCGCCCCCGGCCGATCTCAGCCAGGGGCACCCATGATAGCAGCAGACAGTACAGAAGGACAGATAACCGTCATCTCATTGCCAATTTACGCCAGGCAGCGACGGTACAGAATGACTGATAACTGTCTCTGCTATCATGCAAAAGCAAATGAATGCTGCTGTGTAGCGCTGGAATATCGCCTCTGTCCGTGGCATCCAGTACACATACGGTCACTGTAAAAAAAAAAAGCTGAACGGGCTCCATGGTTGCCGTGCTATGGCATCTGCCAGGGCAATCCAGGAAAAAGGGCGCGAAATGATTGTTTGCCGTTGCTTTCCCGGAGGAAGGAATGACTGACGACATCTACCCAGAACCACCCGCGACAATGATTTTTGTCCCATCAGCCACTGGCCTCTCAACCCAGAATTCTAAGGGGCGAGGGAGACTGTGGGAACTATGGGATAGCTGCGGAATAGCTACCCACAGTGCAATGCTCTGGAAATCGACGCTAGCCTCGGACCATGGATGCACACCGCCGAATTAATGTGCTTAGTGTGACCTCATGCACTCGACTTTATACAATCTGTTTTATAAAACCAGTTTATGTAAAATCGGAATTATCCCGTAGTGTAGACGTACCCATAGTAAGAGACAGTCCCTTCCCCAAAGAGCTTCATGTCTCAGCAGTCAAGACACTGCACACAGAATTAATGGATCCCTCTCCCCGATGGATTTTAGTGGGGGCAAATGGGAAGAAAAAAAGTTTGAAGCAATTTTTTCCAGAGTGAAGAAAATATTCACTCTCTGGCTCAGATTGTGTGTGTCAAGTTTCGACTCAGGTGGATTTTTTTCTTTATTGCATTTTAGGCCTCCAGCTATATGGATCTGGAAGTGAAATCTCAACTCGTCCCATATCAGTGCTCCTGCCCTGCTAAAATAACACTTTTGCAGTAATATGGTTGTACCTGTAAGTCTCCAGATGGTTATTTCAATCACTCATAATTTTATAGTTACTCTTCACTTACCATTAGCAACTCTCTCATTTCTAGGACTGATGGACATTTTACACTGATCTGCCCATCTCTGAGCATTGCTCGCAGCTTCAGGATTCCAGTTCTTAAGGAAACAAGGACAAATATCATATTTACCTTTTGGTAAAACCAATCCAATAGTGAACATAAAACTAAATTCGGATCTGGAAATTATGGCCTGGCTACTCAGGGGGTGTCAGTCAAAACAGCCCCATAGAAGTGATTGCAGCTAGGCTGGTTTATATTAGCTAGGGATCCTGATTGTTATAACGTCCTGAAGATTTCTTCTATGTATTTGAAGTGGATTGTTCCCTTCGAGGAAAACTCCTTAGCCCCACAGCCTAAGAGGGGATCCTCTTGTCACTATGGATGAATAAACCAAAATCTCTATAGTTTAGAGCCTAGCCCTGAAAAGTGCCATGGTTTGTGATTGTAGCAATGTCCAAGTACAATGGAAAGGTCTGTAAACCAGTTTCCAGCCTGCTTTGATAACGGTTTGGCAGTCATAAAGGGCATGAAACCTGTATTATACATGAGAAATATGTTGAGGCAAACCTTTTTTGCACAGTTCCAGCACACAAAGATCCAGGAGCTGGCAATCCCTGCAAAGGGGTTCTGGAGGGACAGCATCTGCTATTCCAGGCCTAGGCACCACTTAGGTCTTATTCTGAGAGCTTAAAATGGGACATAAGTGATGCAGAGCCCATGTACTAGATTCCTGCACAAGAACTGGAATTTGTCTCCTACAGTTCCTTCCATTCAAAAATCTCAGTGCAATATAGAAATATTATTGAAGTGAGATTCCCAATGACTAGGATTACCAGACAGCAACTGTGAAAAAACAGGAGAGGGGGTGGGGGGTAATTAGGGTGACCAGATGTCCTGATTGTATAAGGACAATCCCAATATTTGGGGCTTTTTCTTATATGAGCACCTATTACCCCCCACACTCTGTCCTGATTTTTCATACTTGCTGTCTGGTCACTCTAGGGGTAATAGGCGCCCATATATGAAAAAGTCCCAAAAACTGGGAGTGTCCCTTTAAAAATGGAACATCCGGTCACCCTACCGGTGCCTCTGGGAGGCAGGTAAATATTATTAATTCAGTTCTGTAGATGGGAAAACTGAAGCACAGAGCTGAAGGGGAGGGTTTTCAATAGCACTTGGGCTCCTAAGTCACTTCAGTGGTTTTGAAAAAACTTCCTCGACTCTGCTGCAAGTCAATTACAGGAGTAGATTCTGGTCTACCAATGCCTAGGCCAATGGCCAACCACAAGGACATGCTTCTCTCCCACTCGGTTTAATCTCCCCTAGTTTAGCGGGAAAACTGCACCTTATCATGGAAGGATTTTTATGGCCAAGTTTGCCACTCTGTGACAATGGGAAACATTTCAAATCTGTAGGAACAGCAATGCCATGTAGCTTACCATCTTCAGCATATTTCTGGCAGTGGGATTCACCGCACGCCGAAGTTCATTATGCTTGTTGACAATCACCTTTTGGTTATCCACTCTGAGATGTGACAAAGTAGAAAATCCCGGAGCTGGCTTATAAAGGGAAAAATCGCAGGAAAAGTTTTGTCTCATTTTTGTTTGCCAATTCTCACCACACTCGATGCATTAACCTATAATCCCAGTTGACTATTTTAACTACTGTTTGATGATTATACTGTACTCAATGTTCTTAGGCTCTGTTTAACTGGCTCACACCGGTGATGGAAGCATCCCCTTAGGTTATGGAGCACAGTCAGTAAATGACTCTCTTTCCTCTGTCTTTTTAATGAGTAGCAGAAAACCCATCTCCTCCATTTAGTGCCTTCCCTTCTGCTTCCCCAGTCAGCAGATTCCCAAACTCCCTATCTGTCTCTTGGTGCCCCAGTCAATCTCTTCTGACTCTGCCCCCTCCCACTGTCCATCCTAATACCCACATATTTGGCTCCTTCTACCTCTTGCTTCCCTTCCATTCAACCACTTGGTCAATTCCCTGCTCCCTGGCTGCTTTACACTGTTCCTTTCCTATACCATCCATCTAGTCACCTCTGTCTGCCACTCCCACTAGTTAGCACCTTCCCTTACAGTCCCTTAGCGTGTTATTTTCAGTGGTCCCTATCTTGCTGATCTCTCCCCTTCTACTTCACCAGTCAGTGGTGACCCATTTTGTTTTCACCTGCTGGTGAATTCCCTTTTGTTCCTACAGTTACTGAAGTCCTGCCCCTCTCCCTTTCCTCCTTAACTGCCCCTCTAAATCCCAGAGCTGGCTTTGGGAATGCATAGATGGGCCAGAACTGCATCCCCAGATCCAAACATCCCTGAATGTTTGGAAAGCACAGATGTGGATCCAATATCAAACTTTGCAACTAGCCTCTGTCTCTAGACTGGGCTGAACAAAATGCTGGGGCCCAAACACTGCCCTACTTTGGAAAAGCTCACATCTGGATCAGCACTCAGTGGAGGATGCGAAATGCGTGCAAATGATGTTTCAGATCATTGCGGGAAATTCCAATGTTATTAATAGGTGTCAGAGGACATGTCAGGGGACATGGACAACAGGGAGTTTTGGATAGCTGAGATTCAGATAAATAAAGGTGCTCCATATGTGAATAGCTATGAAGTGTCTGTCCTCTGTGAACAAGCAGTGCCTTTAGAAGCAGCCAGCAGTAAACTACCTGCTTCCCTGCTTGTTTCCATTAGGATGGCAAAGTGCTAGGAAGGAGCTCCAGAAAATAGTGGTTCCTGGGGAGATCACTACCGCACCAGCATTTCCATATTGACAAAGTTTGATTCTCCTCTTGCTTGCACCAGTTTAAATTAGATATAATTCCATTGAACTCAGTGGAATTACACCAGTATAAGACAAATGTGAGAGGAGAAGCAGACCTTAGCTGTGGAAAGTATTTAAATAAATAAGAGTAGGGAAAAATGTGGAGATGCTTAGAGTACATGCTGAAGTAATGGGTACTAGTGGTCAAATGCCATCTGTACTTATGGAACTCTGGGCAACTAACTATTCTGGAGGTGGTTTAGTACAAAATTCAGCCCATTTCTATTCCTCTGCATAGAAATGAAGGTTCATACCTGTCCAACAGCTTGGTGCAGTGCAGCAAGGCACATGATCACAGTTAGCAGACCCATCTCTGAGGGAAAAAATAAACACTATGTCATTTAGTTTTTTTTCTGTCAAAGAGCAGCATTTTTCTGAAGCAGCATTTTTGTTAGTGGAATATATTTCTGGAGCAAGACGGGGTGATTAGGGATAAACGCAACTTGGGTTCTAACATTTTAATAAGAAAAATCTTCTTTTGTCTCCATTTTTCTTATCTGAAATAACTTGAATGTGCAGCAGTTTTCTGCCTGTCTTCTCCTCACTTTATTAAAGGAGCCTTTGTTCACTGATGCAGTAGATCAGGATCTCATCACTGCTCTCCTCAAAGAACATAGCACTGAACATCTGTGTGCAGGAGAGAGGGGCTGTTTTAACGCATGCTGCACTGAGATGGATATACTAGTCCTCGTTCTTTGCCCTTCCTCTCCCATATCAACCCCCATAGGTGTCCCAGTCCTCTATCAATTTACACATAGCACTCCATTCCTTGTTAATGTTCTTCCACTTCCTTTTCCTGCTCTGCTAGTTGCCTTTTTTCTGTATTGCTTCCTTATTGCTGATTGCTCAAACTCCCCACTGTATTCCAGCTTGGCCCTATGCCATCATGGCTGACTTGTCTTCCCCAGCTCTGAAGTCAGAAATCAGAGCAGGGAGGTGGGTGAGGTGTAGAGCTGATAAAAAACAAAAACAAACAGAATTTCTGCCCTATGGGAAGTTCTGATATTAAATTCCTCCCTCCCCACCCCAAATTGGGTAGAAAATTTAGAATATCAACATTCCTTATTGAACAGAAAGTTAAAAAAAATCAGAAATGTTGAAACATTTCATTTTAGTTCATTTCAACATTGAACTGAGTCCATCTGAGCTTTTGCAATGCCTCATGTAAGTTTTAGTTCTAGTGTGTTTCATACAGATTCTCCTCTATGGACTGGGCTCCCTGACTGGAATACACCTCCCATGATGCACCATGGTAGTTCAGAGGGGAGACTGGAATACATGATGGAAGATATAGTCCAGCCAGGGAGCCCAACCAACAGAAGAGAATGGGTGCATGAGGCACCCAAACCACAACCCTCACGAGGCAGTGCAGCATCTTAAGTGGACATAGATTAATGTTGAATTTACCTGAAATGAAACAATTTGACTCAATTTGACAAAGCAAAATATTTTGATTGGGGTCAACCTGACTCAAAACAAAATACTTTGATTTTCCTGACTGAAAAAAAAATATGGCACAACTGATATTTTTCTGCAGAAAATGTTGATTTTGTGAAAACCGCATTTTCTGTCATTTTTTTTTTCCACAAAAAATTCTCACATAGCTCTAGTCATGTGTTGGGGAGGAAAGTGTCATATCAGAAAGCAGGCAAGCAGATCAGGTCTCTACACTCCTTGTCTCCCCATTGCTAGATATTTTCCTTGATCCCTTAATTAGCCAGCACTGACAGGGAGACTGGCTGCATGACTCCGACTGAATCTTTTCCATGTCTAGACTCTATGGGCCTGATTCTGCTCTCACTCTAATGTTACTGAAGTCAGTGATGATATACAAAGGTAAAGCTTTTAATATCCCACCATCTCCTAGATTTGATCAGCCCTGCTACAGTCACACATTAAAAATATATTCCTAATACTGAGCAGGGATACCCTGAATGCAGGTACAATGAGTAGCAGAGGTTACCAAGTTCGGAAACATTGCCGTATTAATCTGTTTTTTCACACCAGCTGACTTCTTGGAGATGCCAGGTTTCTCCATGGCTCCAGCAGAGCAGCCATTCAGACTTTTCTGGGAAGTTGGGTTTGGGGTTGATAACGTCTGCATTATGGTGCTAAAACCAAATGTGCATGTGTCCATGTGCTTGTTAGTTTTTTGTTTTTCTGTTGTGACCAGAATTGGAGTGAATATTCACAGACGTGTTTTTGCAAGTGTAAGGGACTGCGGAAGATTTTGTTACGGTTTAGCTAAGGCTGTTCGCCTTCTCAAGGACAGGTTATTAAAGGTTGCTGTATACTAGCCTATGCTGTTTGTAACCGGGTGGAACCGCTTAGCCTGGGAAGCCCGGCGTGTTTAGAAAAGCCTGGCCCTTTGCCATAAGAGATAGCCCAGTTGTGGGAAAGCTTCCACATGCCTATGTATGAGCTGCTTTACATGCTATTAGCATAAAGTTATATTTATCAGAATTTGTTGTGCTGCTTTGGACTCGCTCCCCGCTTTGAGTTAGCAACGTGCAGAGTCCCTGTTGCGGGTGTGTTTTCTTTACCTTCATTAAAAGCCATATCACTCACTGTGTGTGTGTGTGTGTCTCGTCGCTGCAGAGCACTTAGGCACGTAACAGCAAGATTTAATAAAGCTCTATTCACTTTCAGATGGAACGATGATTCCTTCTGTGCATTTGTATAATACATACATAAATAATGTGAGATTATTTTTGCATTATTGCTCTTTTAGATGGCCAATGTATTTGTTGTGACTCTTGATTGACACTGAGTCATAAGGCCAGGTTACTTCAAACAGATAACTCAGGTCACTGTGATACTAGAACATATATATGGGCTAAAATTGCTCCAAATGTTGAGAGTTAAATACCAGATGACGCTTGCCCTCATAGTGCCCAGATTATGAAAACAGACTATTGTCCCTTGGGTTGATAAAGTGACTTCCACAGTACAATAGCCAATTGAGAGAAAATTTCAGTTCATAGATAAATAAATATGAGCTTCACCCTGTTGTATAAACACAAAAACTAGGCAGGGCAGGAATATGGCAGAGATCTGAGAAATCCTGTTTGACTTGGATGCTACGATTCTAAGGCCTATTAAATGTGTAAACATAAGAAGAAAGTAGAAAACAGACTTGTAAATTCTTAGCAGATGAATAAATTAACTACACCTGTTGATAACAGGTAAGAAGCAAGAATTAGGAAAAGCTGTAACTTTTCCCCCTGATGTGAACTAAGTTCTGCTGCTGCAGTCTGGCAAAGAGCTAGCAGCAAGTTAACACTACATTGCAAAGATGGGTTACACAACAATCTACTTTAAATGTGTGGACAACTGGTGTTCTCCTACACCTTGAAACAGGAGTGGGAGACTCTGATATTTATATGATCCTGATATACAGCAGAAAGCAATTTCCTGTTTAAAAAGTCTGAAATTTCCTGTATCTTTGTGGCCCAATTTTCACTTAAACTAAATTGAGACCATTGACTTCAGTGGAGTTACTCCTGATTTACATCAGAGTAAGTGGGAAGAACACCCCCAGATTGCTATTATCACAAATTGCTACTAATCAACATAAAAATCAATAAGTAAACATAAGCTCCGCTTTAGACAAACACAAGCTAGGATGCAGTGCAGGGGAAACTGGGTGAAATTCTGTGGCCTGTGGTAAACAGGAGATCGGAACAGATGATAAGGATCTCTTCTAATCTGACCTCCTAGGAATCTATAACTGCTGCAGTGAATGATTATGATGTGACAAAGGAGTCCAACTTCTGCAGAGGAATTACCAATAAATAGCTTTTAAACGTGAATGGAGCATCCCGTTACCTGCCAAGATTGAAGTCCAGCCCCACAGGACTCTCTGTTTCCCATTCTACAGTTTCATGATGTGACCAACAGTACAGTCAGTATGATGGTTACAGTTCCCTGCACTGCAGGCATGAGTGATCCCGTTACCTGTAGCACGGAAAATGCCACACCAAGTGGGAGGCAAAGGTTTTACATTATTTTGGTTTAAAGTGCATTTTTAATATTAAAGTCTGCTCACAGGAGAAGCTCTGCTTGCTGTGTATGCAGAGGTAGCTACACTGAAGTCAAAGGCTCAGTTTGTGTGGGTGAGGCAAGCAGGATATGGTCTTGTTTTGTAGAAATGAAAAGATGTTCCATCATCTGCCCAGCGCCCACACTGAGTAGCCAGGGTCTAGGCACTGAGGAAATATTGTCCCCTTCCCTACCAGCCAATGGTATGCTCATGGAGCCACTCATGGAGGCTACTTTCCCACATGCACATCTAGTTTAGCCTGGTTGTGCTGAGGAGGGACTACACTGTCAGAACTTCCGCCTTGGCATGCTCTATCCTTCCATATTCCATGTGTCTTGCTACACAGAGCCCACACAGCACCAAACAGGGCTCCCTGCCCCTCTCATGTGCATAGCCCATGTGCCCTCCCTCCTCCCTTGTTACATAAGAAAACCACATCAGGGATTTGGGACTATGCTAAATAAAGCTAGTGGCAAAGCTGACATACAATGTAGGCTGAAGTCTGAGTCCTGCAGAGGGAGGGAAATCTTTGGGTGCAGAAGTGTTGTCTGGATTTCCCTCTAAGTACACACATTATCTTCACTTTTAAAAAGAAGACCAAAGGAGGCTGAATTTTTGTGATGATTCAAGGCTTGATATAAAGTTCATTCTAATATGTTAGTGCATAGTGTTTGAAATTCCCCAGATAAATGTATGGCAAGGGAAACAAAACATTTCTAGAAGTAGAATTAAATCACATGTTTGTTTCACAAACTTAAAATACTAATATGCATTTGCACTCAATAAGATCTGACAAGCTCACTCAAATTAATAAATAGGTCCCTATCAAACTATATTATCCAACATTTTGAAACCTGGGCATTGAAGGTAGATTCTTAAATAGATATTTGTGCTCCCAAATACAATTTTATACCAAGTAAATGGGATTAATTTCAATAGAGTTAGGTGCCTAAACACCTTGGAGGATCTGAGCTTTAAGTGCTCTTGAAAATTCCAGCTCTAGAACTCTAACATCAGGCACCCAGGTTTGAAAATTGTAGCTGTTTTATGCAAATTGTAATCATATATTAAAAATTCCCAATTGTAAAAAATCTATTAAATGACAAAGCTAGAAACAAATTCATATATTTGCATTTTTACAACCCAACACTATTTTTTTTCTTAACAGAGAAATTTTTCTGACCTGTTTTTAATGCTGGGAATTTTTTGTTAATTTTGTGACTAACAGTCATTGGTAGAGTTTGTTTATTCAGTTTACATTGTAATACATTTTCTATTTTTTATGTGTTTTACATTTATGCCTTTTAGTTTTTTCCCCCCATTCACTAAGAATATACAAGTAACCTGTTTTTCACTGAAATATTTAATATACAGTCTAATATACTGTATGCATGAGACCTTGGGCAAGTTGTTTAGTCTCTCTAGAGAAGAAAAACCTGTGCTCAGTTACCTTGGTTTAAATCAGGGATAATTCCACTGAAATTGCACCAGCATAAAATCAGTGTAAAAGAGAGAAGAATCAGTCTTTCACAGACTTAGCTTAACCATTTGCAAAGCGGGATAATAGATACCCACTGTGCAAAGTGCTTTAAGACCCTTGCATGGAAAATGCCTTGAGATGATGGGCCAGATTTGGATCTAAATTACAATGGTGGGAATCAGATTAACTCCACTGATTTTAGGGGAGTCATTTCTTATTTACACCAGTGCAAGTTAGATCAAATAATATAGACAGACAATATTATTTATTAGTATAATTTCCCTGTGGGATTAGTACATTAAAATTGTACAATTAAAAGTAAAGACATTTTGGTACTATTCAGATTCTGAATAAAATAGCCATTGTGAGACAGTGCTGAATAAGTGTTTTCTCCTATATAATTTCTGTAAAAAAAAGAATTTGTTACCTTTCTCCAGCCTGAGTCTTTCTGTGTCTTTGGAAGGACTGTAAGAGTCTGAAGTTATCTCCACTCTAGAGGTGTATATATAGCACGCCTACTTCCTGTTTTATAAACACGTGGTTTTAAAAACAATTACAATATCACCATAGGTTTCAGAGGGGGGAGCCATGTTAGTCTGTATCAGCAAAAACAGCGAGGAGTCCTTGTGGCACTTTAGAGATTAACAAATTTATTTGGGCATAAGTTTTCGTGGGTTAGAACCCACTTCATCAGATGGATGGAGTGGAAAATACAGTAGGAAGATATATATAGCAGTACATGAAAAGATGGGAGTTGCCTTGCCCAGTGGGGGGGTCGAGAGAAAATTTTTAAAGTGGGCTGTTATCAACAGGATGAAAAATCACTTTTGTAGTGTTAATCAGGGTGTCTCATTTCAAACAATTAACAAGAAAGTGTGAGTAACAGTAGGGGCAAATTAGCATGGGGAAATGAGGGGTTTTTTTAAATTTCTTTTAGTGACCCATCAACTCCCAGTCTTTATTCAGGCCTAATTTGATGGTGTTCAGTTTGCAAATTAATTCCAGTTCTGCAGTTTCTTATTGTAGTCTGTGTAGTAAGTAAAGGCCCTGATAAAGGCCCGGTATGAGGACCAAGGCCTGAGCTAAAGTAATGGTCAAGACTTTGCTATCGTAAAGCAAAGTTAAACTGTGAGCTAGAGGCAAGCCCTGCTCACAGAAGTGGGCAAGGAAATGGCTGATGCTGCTTAAACATATATCTACCTAGTGTGGTGAAGTATAAACACGGTACCAGAACACCCTATACTGGAACATTCCACAGATAACAAGGAACAGGCTGACCCACCTCAATGACAAGGCCAAAAGGGTAATATGATGGATAGAATTGTTTGTTCGAACCAACATGTACAAGGTGAGAGGCGGCACCTGACTACGTAGAGGGGTTGTACCTGGCTACATAGAGGGGTTGCACCTTAATACGTTAGGAGTGATGTGTAACTTGTTCGTACCTGTGTATAAGAATGTATCTCTGGGGCGGTGTCTTTGTCTGGCCAAGGGGGCAGTGGAAAGTCCCGCCACTGACTGAGCTGAGTCCATTGACCTTGGGCACATATTTGTAGTATGCCCTGAGCTAGAGTAAAAATCTACAGGGAACTATCATTGTGTCCAATACGGCAATAAACCTGGCCAACGTGCCTTTACACCTTACTAGACTCTGTGGTCATTGGGGGCTCTCTTCGGGTCTGCTGTGTCAGCTATCTGCAGAGCTGGGGCAGCACACAAAGGGAACACACGCACACAGTCAAGTGATATCAACATTGAACAGAGCAGAGCACCACACCGGTAGCATCTGACAACAGTCTGTTTTTGAAGTTTTTTTGTTGAAGAATTGCCACTCTGTTATTGAAAGTCCAGGGAAGTTGAAGTGTTCTGTGACTGGTTTTTGAATGTTATAATTCTTGATGTCTGATCTGTGTCCATTTATTCTTTTGCGTAGAAACTGTCCAGTTTGCCCAATGTACATGGCAGAGGGGCATTGCTGGCACATGATGACATATATCAGCATAGTGCAGCATTGTTTTAAAAAGAACTATCTTTAATCAGGGAACAGTTGACTGAAATTAAGCTAGTCCACTTGTGCTGTTCTTGCCTTTAAAAAAACAAAACACAAAGAAAAACAGAAATTGCCTCTTCTAACATGTGCCAGGCCTTGGAAGGTCAATCCTTTCACAGAGCAGGTGAAAATTCCTTGCCAAGTTTCCACAAAGCTGACCTGTAGGCACTTCTGCTAAAGGGAAAGGAGGGGAGGAGATGTAGCACTGATCCTCACAAAAAAGAAAGAAGGATTATAGTGGCAATGACTGCTTTGTAAGTCTCACTTCCAGCCCTAGTAAAACAATGGAATAAATATTAAGGCGGGGGGGGGTTTACTGGGCCAACTCACTCCTCTCTAACACAATAGCCTCCTTGCTAAGGAAAACTCTGTGCTAGAGCCCACTTAGAGTTTCCGTGGAACTGTTTCCTATCTTAAAATATCATCTTCATTACGCTAGCTTCCAGAGATGAGGTTCGTGCCCCATTGCGCTAGGTGCTGTACAAATACATAGCAAGAGAATCATGGGCTGTGTTTGGAAAATGTCCAACACATAGGTGCATGTGTGTTTGGGTTTGCACCTTTCCCCATGGAGCAGGACTTTAAATTCCCTTCCACAGCATGAAAAACGTTTCTACTCTATAACTGATTATTGCAGAACCCCTTAGGGCATCCCAGCCCTATGAGGCATTAAGGGTCCAGAAGAAACAGCAACAAGACCTGGAGTAGCATTTAGAATTCTGATGAATGGAGCAGGGGTCTGAGCCAGTCACATTCCCAGAAACTGCCCAGTCTGCCAGCCCTCCCACCTTACCCCCAAGCATATGGAAGAAGTAAATGGAAGAGGACTAATTATCTTCTACAGGGTTAGGACAGGACGTGGGTCAGACAAATCCTAGAATATTATGAAGAATAGGTCATTGGGCCTTTTCTCCTTCTTCCCATCAGACAACGCAAGGCAAGAAGTGAGCCTGAGCTATGTAGGTGAGGGAGGCTTTGTGAGAAGACCTAGGTCTATGGGGCTATGTCAAACCTTCTGCTGCTCAAACCCTCTTTAGGAGTTCTGAATAGTTCAGATGCACTTTGCATGAGCAATGTGCATATTTCTTTTTGGATGCTTATCTGAACCTTCTGAAATTCCTTCATCTAAGAGGCCTCATGTTTCCTTTCATGCTCTGAAATAGGAGCACAGAGGCTCTTGAGTCACTTGAGCTGAGCTATCTCTCTGAAGAGACCGGCAATTTTCCTTCAGGCACTGTACATTCTCCCAGGATACCAGGTGGTGATCAGGATTTAGCTAATATTAGCTCAGACCTACACCCAGGTAGCACACAATCCTTTCTGCGTGGGGAGGGAAACTTTCAAACATCTAATGAGGCCCTTGTTGAATATGAAAACACACAAGCCACAGTTTGATAGATCTGAACCAGACATTCAGATAATCTGTAGTGTATTTATTTAAAACATATTTGCATAAACCAGAAAGGAAGGGCTGTATAACTAACAATATACTCACAAACATTCCTTTACAACATCCATACTTGGGTATACTGCCACATCCCTTTGGTGCACAGAACATTTTTTTCCCACAGCACTTTGTAACTCATTACTCAGGGATGAAAGAAGGATGAAGAACCCAAAGACCAATAAATATGATATCTGGGACTGAGCTACACAGAAAACACTTTGGAATGGTAATTAGCTTATCTTGATTAAGGTTAAGTGAAGGGACGAGGCATTGGATACCAAACACTGTCATATATTCCTACTGATCGTTGCTAAATGTGAGTGGTAAATTGAGCTTTAGTTATTTTGGACTGCATCTACAATGAAGTGCTTCCTTCCATGGCTGGCTCTAGGCACCAGCAAACCAAGCATGTGCTTGGGGCAGCACATTTTCAGGGGCAGCATTCCAGCCATTTTTTTTTTTTGCTTTGGGCAGCAAAAGCCTAGAGCCGGTTTCGGGCAGCGCAGCGCGTCCGTCAACATGGGGTGCCTGGGGCGGTGCAGTTCGTGCCGGGTGGGGGGACAGTGCCCGCACCTTGTGGCTAGGCTGAGAGGGTCGAGTAGGGGACACTCGGCGGGGTCTGCCCCACAGAGCACACAGAGCTGCTGCAGGTGCCACAGGGTGGCCACCCCCCAGCGCGCAGCCACGGGCTGGGAGAGCGGCCCGAGCCACCAGGACTGTGCAGAGTGGCCAGAAGCAGCAGCGCAGCAGGGCATCGGGACAGGTCCCCTTCCCTCTGGGGCTACCCTGGGCTACTCTGCCCAGCTTCTCAGCCCCCTGCTGGGCGGTCCCCTGGCTCTGCCCTCCCAGGTCCGGCTGGTCTGGAGGCGGAGCCTGGCGGGAACCCTGGGCTGAGCTCAGCTGGGAGCCCTGCCGCTTACCTGACCTGCCAGAGCCAGACTGGCTGGAGGCGAGGGGGAGCGGGAGGAGTCAGCACTGGTGGGGGAGCCCAGGGCTGGGCAGCAGGGGTGCGTTGGGGGTTGTGCGCGTGGGGTGGGTTGTGGGGGGGAGAGCAAGCCTGGGACAGCAGGGGTGCGGTTGAGGGAGGAAGAGAGCCAGGGCTGGTGCGGCAATGGGTGCAGGCAGGGAGGGCAGTGGTCAGGGTGGGATGAGACCCCAGGGCTGGGGTGGGATGCAGCCAAAAATGTTTTGCTTGGGTGGCAAAAAACTAGAGCCAGCCCTGCTTCCTTCCCTGACCTTAACATAAACCATAATCACCAGAATCGATTAGATTGAAGTACCAGAGGTGTAATCTTGCTGCATTAAAGTCAATGTGGAGTTTTTGTAAATTTTCTCTTAGAGTATGTCTACCATGCAGTTAAACCGGTGGCTGCCTGTGTCAGCTGACTCAGCTTATGGGGCTGGTTTCACTTCAGTGTAGACATCAGGTTGGATTAGCACCAGGGGTCTGGCACCCTTCCCCCGTTGTCTTGAGCCATCTCTCTCTGTGTGGGGACGTTGCTGATGGCCTGTGGCTCACCCAACCAGGCCTGTGGGGAGCCAGGTGGAGGGGAGGCTGCTGATGGCCTGTGGCTCACCCAGGCAGGCCTGCGGGTTTTCTGACATGATTGTGACCCTGCTGGAAACCCCACAGCAATGGGTGCTACTGCATGGGACTGTGTCTGCTGTGCCAGAGCTGAGGGGCATGGGCAGAGTGGACAGGCCATGCTCGTGGGTGTACCCTGTATCACACCCTGCCAGGAGCAGGGGAAGCTGCTAAATCTGTCCAGAAAGAGCTGAGGTGTGGGGTGGGGTGGGTTGGGGGGGAGAGCCAAGCACTGGGACAGCAGGGGGTGCGGGTGAGGGAGGAAGAGAGAGCCCAGGGCTGGTGCGGCAATGGGTGCAGGCAGGGGAGGGCAGTGGTCAGGGGGTGGGATGAGACCCCAGGGCTGGGGTGGGATGCAGCCAAAAATGTTTTTGCTTGGGGTGGCAAAAAACCTAGAGCCAGCCCTGCTTCCTTCCCTACCCTTAACATAAACCATAATCACCAGAATCTGATTAGAATTGAAGTACCAGAGGTGTAATCTTGCTGCCATTAAAGTCAATGGGAGTTTTGTTAAATTTTCTCTTAGAGTATGTCTACCATGCAGTTAAACACCGGTGGCTGGCCTGTGTCAGCTGACTCAGGCTTATGGGGCTGGTTTCACTTCAGTGTAGACATTCAGGGTTGGATTAGCACCAGGGGTCTGGCACCCTTCCCCCGTTGGTCTGTGAGCCCGAACATCTACACTGCAATTAAACAGCCTGTGAGCAAAGGCCAGCTGTGAGTGTTTAATTGCAGTGTAAACATACCCAGAGCCTGCCTGGTCCACTTCCCATTGAAGTCAATGGAAGAGTTCAAACTTATTAACTTCAGTGGACGTTGGATTAGATCACAGATTCCTCATCGGTTGAAGGGAAATAATGATGTTGTGAGGATTAATACATTCACTCTTGTGAGCTGCTCAGATGTTCTGGCAATAGCGGATATACACACACTCAGATCTTGCTAGGGAGCACAGCCTCTGCTTCCTTCTGATGCCCCAGAAGATGCTAGTTGCCAGAAACGGGACAGGGTGGGTATAAGACCATTCCAAACCAGCTTGTAAGGCACAGAGGAGAAGCAAGCTGCACTCTTGTATCCTGATTATGCAGAAAACATAGAGTTTATTAACAGAAGTAATGTTAATTGAGTAATGTTAAGAGACACCCGCCCTCCCAGGTTAATATCTTGGCATAATTTAAGCCTACACCGTTAAAAAAACCAGAAGATGCTCTTTCTGTGTTTAACTCAGGTTGAGTAATTATAACAGCTAACTGCCTAGGTAACCACAATCTCTTGCTAAATTGTGAAGTAACTTCCTCTTTTATCTTTTTCTTCTATTTTATACCCTTTAAACTTTGTAATAGAGATATAAGAGCTCAAGCTGTGCTAGTCGATGCAGTGTCATAAGGCATAATATAGATAAATAGATTCAAAATGTGTTAATTATGGTTTAAGAAACAATATCAAAAAATTAAAGCCATCTAAAGTGTTATATAAGAGGTAGGCATTTTATTTTATTTTATTTTATTTTATTTCATTTTATTTTATTGTTAAAGGTATTCTCAAGCAGACCCCTTTGGTTTGAGGAAGCTTTATCACCTAGGCAACTTGACTACAATGTATTGCAAATAGTTCAGAACATGTTGTCTATTTAAAATAGAAATTGATTACTAAGCTATATAACTAAACTTTAACAAAAGTATATCTAGCAAGGTGTTTATTTTGTATCAAAGAAGCTGATAAATTCAAATGGTATGTTGAGAAACCAATGTGAAGTTAAATCTTTAAGGTGAGTCAAAATGTTATAAGGCCTCAATGATTGTAAGACCTGATTAACTGGGTGATTGGCAGTTGCACAGAGAAAAAGTTCCATATATGCAACGATCCTACAGACTATCACTGAAGTATGGGGAATAATCAAATACTGGTGCAGAAGTTTGCGTCACTCTTTTTGTATGATTTCGTTAATTTTTATGTTATAGGAGATAGACCAAATGAATGATTCAAATGGCTTGATAGTGCTGCATGATAAATTACTAAACCATCCAAGAGTGTGAAGAGACTTTACATAAAAACTCTGTTCTAACTTAAAAATCGATCTTCCTACAGAAAGCTGACATTGCTGATGGAAAGAACATGGAATTGTGCAAGGTTGGCCAAGGGTACACACCACAAAGCAGCCCTCAGAAAGAAACTTGTGGAAGTAGGTTACTAATGAGGGCTTGTCCTAAATATGTAAATCCTACATCTAACCCTCTTTATTTTGTTTGCTGTAATTTCTCATTTACTTTCAAAGCTATTTTGGCTAATTAAAACTCATACATTCATAATTCTTCACTCCGTCCTTTAATGAAGGAACACAGACTCAAAGAACTGTGAGAAACCTAGAAGAGGTAACAGGTTATAATACATAGGGCTGGCTCTACCGTTTTTGCTGCCCCAAGCAAAATAAAATAAAACATAATAATAATAAAAAAAAAATGCTCAGACTGTGCTGCCCCAAGAATGGACGGAATGCCAACCCTTAGCATGTGCTGCCCCCAGCACGTGCTTCCTCTGCTGGTGCCTGGAGCTTGCCCTGATAATACACACAGTGATTATATAATGTAGTTAACCAATCTTTCTCACTCATTCCAGTAGGAAATCTGGCTGAGTCAGACAGAATACCCCAAGGAGACTCCAGGTGCAGCATGTCCCATATGCATCCCTGAGGGCACAATCTATCCCTTAATATAGACAAAGGCTAACAAAACAGATGCCACTGGACCAGTGATTTCTGGGAAGGTATTTCTTTGCTGTATTGGGCTGCACTCTAGCCCATCTAAAGGACATGACTCAGATTATGCCAGCATTTGTAAGGCTATTTGAAAAGGATTAATATTGTGAAGACTTTCTGCTCTGTTCCAGACCATAAGTAATACCAATAACCATTCTAGTGGCGTGAGTAAGGAAGCCGAAGGGAATTTTTTTTCCAGTAATGGCTTTGCCATTACAATAAAGCTAAGCAATTTAGATATTTATAATGATTTCCTAAATCTTTGTTCAAGAAATTTAGCAAGTTGTCTCCTGTGAAGAGGTGGCTGCTGAAGAAGAAGGCAACCGACCAACTGTGAGGGCCTCCAGCTGAATTAAGCAAACCGGGTCAGTGCTAGACTCTATTCTCTTTACTCCAAGCAAAGTTTAGTATTTATGTGGTTTTTTTTTTAAACGTTTCCTTTGAGTGATGTATTAGAATTTTTTCCTTCCTAATAATGGCATACTTTGAGAGACTCTATCTCTCCTTGTGGGAGGAAACCCGCTCAAAATAGGAGCTGAATGAATGCAAAGGAGAAGTATGAAATGTCATCTTGACCCAGGAATATTATTGATTTTTTTTATTATTACCTAAGGTTACTTCACTCTGACAGCCTGACACCAGCTTGGTCCAGTATCTTCTGTGGGAACTTTGCTATACAATTATGGATAAATCTCCTGGAAACAGGCTTTTTACCTCTCTCTGCTCACACAAATATCCCAGAACCAGTTTCTCCTCTGGCTTAAATAACGATGAACTGAGAACTGGTTTACTGATGAATTTCAAAACACAATTGTTAATAGGGACCCTCAAGAAGAGGTGGTATTTCTAGTAGGATTCCACAGGAATTGTTTCTCAGCCCAAATCTAGTCAATATTTTTAACAATGATTTTTAAGAAAATATAAAATAACGGCTGATGAAATCTGCAGATGATACAGATCAAGGGAGTGGTGAATATTGATGATGACAGACCACTGATACAGAGCACTTTGGAAAAAGGGGCACAGCCACCAGAAAACATGCATTTTAATGCAACCTAATGCAAGGTTCATATTTATTTATTTTATAGGGGAAAAAAGAGTGTACTCTATACTTACTGGATGGGGGGTTGTATCTGGAATGGCAGAGACCCTGAAAAAGACTTAGGAATCATTGTAGATAACGAAATGTTCATGAGCTCACAGTGTGAGGCTGTGGCTCAAAGAGCTAACATGATCTTTGGTTGAATAAGCAAGGAAATATTGGTGGGGGTAGGATAATGGTATTGCCTTAGTACATCGCATCAGTAAGACTATTACTGAAATACTGTGTCCCATTTTTGGTGTCTATACTTTAGAAGGATCTGGAAAAATGGAAAAGGATTCCAAGAAAAGACACGGCAGTGTGTTGAGGTTTGGAAAACACGTACAGTGAGAGAGACTGAAGGGATTCAATATATTTAACTTGTCAAAGGGAAAGTTCACAAGTTACTTGATCCGTCTTTGAGTACAATATGCAGAGAACTGATATTTAGTGTGATAGACAACGGCATAACAAGATCCAGTTGTTGGAAACTGAAGCAACTAACATTCAGACTGAAAATAATGCTGCCGCTCTGAAGTGAGAGTAATTAGCCAGTGGAATCAAGGGATATGGTAGATTCTTCATCACTTGGGGACGTTAAATCAGACTTGGAACTCCTTTCTGAAAGTTATGCTCTAGTGTTTTAATCACAAGTTATAGAGCTCAGTTCAGGAGTCACTGAGTAAAGTTCTCGGACCTGTGATATTCAGTGTTGTATGCAGTGTTGTAGTAGCTGTTGGTCCCAGGATATTAGAGAGACAAGGGAGGTGAGGTAATATATTTTTATTGGCCCAACTTCTGTGGGTGAGAGAGAGACAAACTTCTGAGCTACACAGAAGTTTACCTCAGGTCTGGGAAAGGTACACATAGGGTATGTCTACACAGCAACTAGACACCAATGGCTGTCCTATGCCAGGTGAGTTGGACTTGTGGGGCTCAAGCTGTGGGACTATTTCACTGCTATGTTGCTGTCTGGGCTTGGGCTGGAGCTCAGGCTCTAGGACCCTGCGAGATGGGAGGGTCTTAGAACCCAGGCTCCAGAGAAGGGGGAGAGACAGGGATGTAGGAAAGGCTCAGCGGAAAAGCAGCAAGACATGGACCTTGGTGCAGATTAGAGGGTCCCTGAGCTAGACCCCAGAGCAGAGGGAAGGCCCTGTTTCCATTACTGGGTATTGGGGAAGTGGTACAGCCTAGGCAATGGAAAATAGAGTGCCTGGAACCATTTGCCCTGGAAGACCTTGACACCCCAGAAGGGGGCAGCATGTGTAATGACTTGGCTTGAGGGACCAGTTGCAAAGACTTGGAGTTGCAGAGATGGGTGGAGAGCCCTCGAGCTGAGGGTGTAACACCTGAAGGATCTAATGCCCAGAGTGGCCAGGAGGAGGTGTCCCAGTGGTGAGTAGAGCGCCCCGTGATAGAAGCATGTCAAGAAGTGCTCAAGACACTCATTTTGGTGAAACTGAAGCAAAAGCTTAAAGTTAAGCACGTGGTTAACTGGCTTCCTGTGAACAGAGATGGGTTAACATATATGCTTAAATGTTTTCTTTACTCAGGATCTACAGGCTTCCTTAAACGTGCGTTAGTAGGGTCTTAAGGTAGCCCTGTGTCTTCCTACATGTCTGATTCGAGATGAATAGTCATGCCTTTGCTCTGTTTCCTTACAAATAATTTTTTCCTTGAAAATAAATTTTCCTTTACCCCTGATTTTGTTTTCCTCTCCACATCTTAAGTCTCTTTTCCAGGTTCTCTGTTAGAACAGTGTCTCAGTGATCACTGATCAGTTTCTTCTTAATAGCTTTTAATTGCACATATTTTTCTTTCAGAAATCCCCTTCTTTCTTCCCTATATAACTGGGCAACAACAGGACTTCAACAACTTCCTTGTTCACTTAGCCATTGAAAAATATGTTTTCCTCCTACTCTGACTGCCTCAAGTGCACTTGTACATACCCACATTGGTCCAATACATCATGTAAATTGCCAGATTGCAGCCAACTGAAAATTCCCTATTTCCTTTTCAGTTTAATTACTAGTTTCAGAAAGATTTGTCTAGGCCAGTCATTGAAAAATGAATCAAAAAAGAGAGAGATTTACATGGCACTATGCTGTTTGTGAGCATTTCAACAAAAAACACCCTTTCCCCCCCCTAAATACTTTTAAGCATCCATAGATTTCCCACAACTAACTTTTCATGTCCTGTTCCTCATTCATTTCTCGCTGTAGGTTTACAAAATACTTTCCATATACTCTTCCCCCTGCCCAAGCTCACTGTTGGCAACTCTAGTGATATTTGATGTTTTTCTTAAAGTCTTAGCTCCTGGACTCGTGATTATGAGAATTTCAACTTTCAGTTAAAAAAAAGTTTCTACCCCTCATGACTGCAGAGGAGAAGCCTACAAACATGAATTTTAGACAGTTGAAAATTAGAAGGCAAATAATTAGACCGTCTGCCCATATATTATATATTTTTCAAGTCACTTGACTTTGGGGGATCCTGACTCGTGATTTCGAACAATTAAGTTTGGCAGTGCTCACCAGGCTCACCTCAGTTGGCATTTGTAATGCCAATGCCCTGGCTGAGTTGTCAGCAATGGCTTGCATGTTAATTTGCTAGCCACCATCTCAGTCTGGTTAGATGATTTGTCCCCTTTTAGAAAAGTGTATTGCAGAGTTTAATTGTTCATAATTTGTTTGTGTGTATGATTCACATAATGTATCATTTCCTGTCTTTCTATCATTTATGCACATTAGTATGTCTATACCAGGGATCAGCAACTTTTGGCATGCGGCTTGGAGGGTAAGTGCCCTGGCAGGCTGGACCAGTTTGTTCACTTGCAACATCCCCAGGTTCGGCCGATCGCGGCTCCCATTGGCCGTGGTTTGTTGCTCCAGGCCAATGGGAGCTGCAGGAAGTGGCATGGGCTGAGGGATGTGCTGGCTGCCGTTTCCCGCAGCCCCCATTGGCCTGGAGCGACGAACTCCGGCCAGGGGGAGCTGTGATTGGCCAAACCTGCAGACGTGGCAGGTAAACCCTGGTTTACCCTGGCGAGCCGCATGCCAAAAGTTGCTGATCCATGGTCTATACCTACAGTTAGAGCTAGTTGAAAACTTTTAATTGAAAGCAGTTTTTCATTGGAAAATGCCATTTTGTCTAAACCTAAATTTTTGATAAGGTAATTCCAATTTATTCAAAACTTCTTTCCCAAAAAGGATTGGTAAAACATTTTGAGAATGTCACAACAGCTCAATCTGACACTTTCAGAATGGAGAGTTTTGATTTTTTCTTCTTTTGGCAACTACTTTATTTTGTATAAAAAAGATCAAAATTGAAAAGCTTGATCCAAACAATAATAGGGGGCGGGGGGGGTGAGAGGGACTGAGGGAATTTAACTTAAAATATCATTTTAAAATGTTGACTTTTTTCCCCAATTCAGAATGGTGGAAAAAATGAAATCTCAAAATATTTTGCAGGATGGAAAATCCATTTTCCAGCCAGCTCTACCTGTAGTCACCCTACAGCTGGCTACAGTTCTGCTACAGTTCTAACCAAACATTATCCTCATACCCACAGCCTGCAGGGTGTGTGTGTGTGTGCTCCAGGGGGAGCTCAGGAAGGGTTTGCAGTTGCTGGGATTGTACAGGACATTCAACCTGCTTCTGGCCATGGCTTCATCTTCTTCCCTATCCCTTCCTGCCTGGCCTTGCTGCTCTGCATCCATCAAGTCCGTCTCCAGGGCCGGTGCAACCATTTAGGCAAACTAGGCGGCCGCCTAGGGCACCTAGTGGTTGGGGGCGCCTAAAAGCCCCCTCAGGTAAGGAGGTGGAGGTGAGCTGGGTGGGGGTGCGCGCTGAGGACTGCCTGCAATAACGAGGGGGGGGCACACAGGGGGAACCACTCCCCGCCCCAGCTCACCTCCACTGTGCCTCCTCCGCTGAGCACACAGCCCAGCTCTAAGTCTCCTCAAATCGGTGCCGCAAGCCTGGGCGGGGAGGAGAATTAGAGCAGTGCCGATGTGCTCAGTGGAGGAGGCGGAGCCGAGGTGAGCTGGGGCGGGCTACTCAGGCAGGCTTAGTTTCCGCAGGAGGTCTCCCCAGGCAGGGTTAGTTGCCATGGGGGGACGGGCGGGAGAGGGGTTAGCTGTCGCAGTGGGGGGGTAGATGCTGCGGGGGGGGCTCCCCCGATGGGGGGCTGAGTTAGCTGTCGTGGGGGGCGGGCTTAGCTATGGGGGTGCAAGGTGGAAGTTTCACCTAGAGCTCGAAACTTTCTTGCACCGGCCCTGTCCGTCTCTAGTGAGAATCTATTTGGCCGAGGCAGTAGCAGGAACACACACAAACAGTTCTTGAAATTAAGTCATAAATGTTTTATCCAGGGAGAGACACTTATCTTCAAATGTAAATACACCGCTACCCAGCTATAATGCGACCTGATATAACATAGGTTCGCATATAGCACGGTAGCAGTGGGTCTCGGGCAGCGCTTTAAAGGGTTGAGGGCTCCGGCTGCTGCAGGGAGCCCCAACCCCTTTAAATCACCGCTGGAGCCCTGCTGCCACTACCCGGGGGCTGCAGCAACGGGGCTGGGCTGGTGATTTAAAGAGCCCGGGCTCCTTGCAGCGGTCAGAGCCCGTAGCAATTTAAATCAGTGCCGGAGCCCTGCTGCCACTTCTCCGGGGCTGCGGCAGCAGGGTTCACTGGCAATTTAAAGGACCCGGGGCTCCGGCTGCTGCGGGTAGCCCTGGGCCCTTTAAATCGCTGCTGCAGCCCTGCCACTGCTACCCCAATATAACGACATTTCACTTATAACACAGTAGGGATTTTTGGCTCCCCACGACTGCGTTATATCGGGGTAGCGGTGTACTTGGATTCCTGCCTCTGCCCATCAGAAATATGGTCTGGGATGGGACTAGGAGACCTAATTCTGTCTAATCTTGCAAATATCAATTCTAACATTACTGGGTCCATATTCTCCAGAGGAGAGGGGCAGAGAAAAACAACCATGGAAACAGGGCAAGTGATGAGGCAATGACCTCTGACAATATTATTAGCTATTGATACCTTATATGAGTCTAGCTCTGGACATTGCTGGTCTAAGTTAATGACTTCTATTGCAGTTTCTATTGCCCTTCTTCCTCTGCTAAATCTCTTTTGTTACACCTACTGTTGGGTGTGTCTTGGTTTAAACAGACTTAGAACAAGACTTGTCTTTCTATTGTTTGTCCAGTGCTTTATACAACAGGGGACCTGACAGAATATCAATACAAATAATAAATTAAAGAAAGAAACTGAGTGGGCGGAGAGAGAGAGCTGTTCTAATGAGAAAACAGATGCAGACTGTATACAAGGGACCCATTATTACTTAGAAATATAATTTTTTAAAAAACTGAAACACTCTTGGAAAAAACCTATGGATTTAAATTATTAAACCTGACCAAGCATTCTCTCTGGGTGGGATACTTCTTACACAGTCTAAGCAGCTTAGGTTTTCTGACAGTAGTTGCACAACTGGAGAAAAACTGGCTGTACCTGGAGGAGGAGGAGGAGGACATGCTCAGGACACAGACTGTGCTGATCCTGTGGGAGGCAGAAAATGTTCTGAGGTTCTGATATTGTTCAGTTCTTGCCCAATCATCATTATGTTTTGAGGAGGCAGCTTGACACCAACTTGCTCCAGTGACATAAATAAAACAGAGAGCACAATTCTCCTCTGACATTGATGTACAGCAGAAGGAACTCCAGTAAAGTCACAGGAACTGCAATGTGTAGTTGGAAGCGAGTTAGGCCCAGACTCTTTTGCTGCCTTAACTCCCTTAGTAGATTTGTTAGAATCCCTTTGTCTCTTTAGTCGTGTGTGTGTGGTCGGTGGAATTGGGCTCACCATGCCCTACCACTAGAATCACAGGGGAAATTCTGCATCTCATTGCAGCTGCACAGACCTGAAAGCCAGCCCGGCTGCTGTGACACACTGTAGAGAGATTAGCCTCTTGCATGGTGCTTCCTGTGCAAAAAGGAACTGAACGCTACAACAGCAGTTCCCAGCCAGGGGTCCAGAGTCCCCTGATGGGCTGTGAGCAAGTTTCAGGGGTTCTGCGAAAACGAACCATAGAGCAAGGCCAGCATTAGACTCACGGGGGCCTAGGGCAGAAAGCCAAATCCCAAGCCCCGTTGCTCAGGGCTGAAGCTGAAGCCTGAGCCCCTCCTATCTGGGCTGAAGCCTGACCAACTTAGCTTTGATGGGCCCTCTATGGCATAAGGCCCTGTACAGTTGCTCTGCTTGCTACCCTCTAATGCTGTCCCTGGCTTTTAATCTACTGAAAAACAGTTGTCGTGGCACGTGTAGGCCATGACATTTTTATAGCATTGGATGTGGGGGCGGGTTCAGAGTTGAGAACCCCTGCTCCACAGCATCCCACATCTCAGCAGCAAAGAGAGGGGAGTGGGCATGGTGGGTGGGGCAGGTCCATATGTAGGTGATCCATGAACTACAGGGATCCACTGGCTCATAAAAGCCAGAGAGCAAGGGTTGCTGTCCATGCTTGTTGTCCCTATCTATGCCCTGCTGCAGTGAACTGGGGTCTTTCTGTGCTGATTGCTGCAGGTTAAAGCTGAGGATAGACAGCTTCAATGGCTGCCTTATCCAGCTCAGACTGTGCATCAAATGTGTATCCCAAAGAATGGGTAAGACTAGGGCCTTGAGAAGCAACCCAGCTGAGACTCAACCTTGAACTGAAATGAAATCATAAGAGATCCATAAGAAGAGCTAATTGGGTCAGGCCAAGGGCCATCTAGCCCAGTATCCTGTCTCTGACAGTGGCCAGTGCCAGATGTTTCAGAAGAATGAACAGAACAGGGCAATTTCAAGTGATCTAGTCATCCTGTCCCAACTTCTGGCGGTTGGAGGTTGAGAGTTACCCAGAACATGAGGTTGCATACCTGACCATCTTGGCTAATATTCATTGATGGACCTATACTCCATGAACTTATCTAATTATTTTTTAACCTAGTTATACTTTCAGCCTTTACAGCATCCCCTGACAATGAGTTCTACAGGTTGACTGTGTGTTGTTTGAAGAAATACTCCCGTTTGTTTTAAACTCGCTGCCAATTAATTTATTTGACTGACCCCTAGTTCTTGTGTTATGTGATGGGGTAAATAACACTTCCTTAATCTCCTTCTCTACACCATTCATGATTTTAGAGACATCTATCAGGTCTGAGGTAGCATCCCTTCTATGACCTTCATTGCATGGGAGGTAGAAGAATCTTGTATCTGGTCAGCAAATTACTGTAAGAGAAGATACCTCTCTCCAGTGAACACTTGTGTGTCCAAAGGAATGCAGTCATACTATAAGGAGGATGGAGCGTGTATAGATTCAGAGCATTTGCTATGCAAACAGGACAGCATTATTTACTTTGACTGATAACATATCTTACAGAGCAGTGTTTCCGGGGAGGCATCTTGCTCCTGACAAAGGTGTCAATGATTCCAGAGAACTGAAGAGAGGAATATTGATTTTTGTCTTGCTTGCATAGGGCCAGACTGATCACCTGCTGTGCAGGTGTGCAAGGAACCTTGCCTGCTTTGCGCAGCCCTTGCCTACACTTGAGTGCAGGGACTGCTTCTCTGATGGGTCCCTGGGGTTATGCAGGATCCCAAATGGATAGGGATGAGATAGTGGTATGTTTTCCCTCTGCACCAGCCCAAAGTGCCCCCCCTCCCCCACAGTGCCCTGGGTTAATGGGGCCTACTCAGAGCAGTGGCTAAGCTCTGCATCCTGTAAATTGATGAGCAGCTGGACCCCAATCCAACAAAGCCCTTAACCAGCTGCTCATTGAACTCAAAGGGTTTACTTCTGTGCTTAAAGTGAAGCACATGCCTATATGTTTTGCTGATTCAAGGCTAGTGTTCAGCACCTTCCAGGACTGAGCCCTTCATGCCATATGGGACTCTTAATTTTCACTTAAGACTCAGCAGAGTCTGAATTGCCTCTTGTAAAGAGACTGCTTAATAGCTGTTTCTTTATTTTTTTTTTTTTCAATTCTGGCTGGAAACAAGAACAAGCAGATTGTCCTCCACTATGTTTATTAAACACTTGGAATTTCTTCTTTTTCAGAAATGTTTTTCCTACCTTTCTCTTTTTAGAGGGCTTCCTTATGAGTAGCTTTCAGTGCCTCTATTAATTTAGATTGAAGAGACAAATTGATGTAAGTGGCAACATTTTTATTTATCTTTTATAAGATACAAAATGTTTATAAACTTAATATTCAAGTTAATTGCTACTGTCACGTTAAAAATGCATAGGCCAGAACCTCACCTTTTGTAAATTCCTTGAAATCAATGGGCCTATGTCAATTTATACCAGCTAACATAACCTTTAAAAACCAGTTTCCTTAATTACATTACAAATAGCACCTTTAAATAGTGAAAACAGAATTCTTCAGGTCTAATTTAATTATACTATCCTGTTTGGTCATCCTGTGCTTTTGCCTCTTCTTGGATACTAGAAACAAACCAATTGCTAATCAATTACATTTCTGGCTTCTTGCACTGTTGTAGGATACTGAAATATTTGGATTGAAAGCACTGAAGGCTAGCATTTGTTGATAAACCATTTCTGTTTAAAGTACCTACACATGCACACACCTTGAGGATACTTTTATTAAGCTCAGGGTTTGTAATTATCTTGCTGTGTTGCCAGAGGACCTTTAAAATGTGTCTTGTTAACATGTAATAAAAGTGTCATGATTCTTAATTATCACGCTTGCTGAGCAGATAAACATTTCAGAAACTGATTTAGAATCCTGGGGAAGAAACTCTCATTGGGTTGGAGAATTTCAAGATTACAGCAGGCTTTCAGAAGGTGTCAGAAAGCAGCATCTACAGAAGCAGTAGGCTTGCTGCCATTTCTGTTTCTCGGGCTGAATGCAGTTAATATTCTAACAAACTAACAGACATTTTGGAGCATGAGCTTTCTTGGGTGAATACCCACTTCGTCAGATGCATGTAGTGGAACTTTCCAGGGGCAGGTATATATATGCTAGCAAGCAAGCTAGAGATATTCTATCTTATATATACCTGCCCCTGGAAATTTCCACTACATGCATCTGACGAAGTGGGTATTCACCCACGAAAGCTCATGCTCCAAAACGTCTGTTAGTCTATAAGGTGCCACAGGATCCTCTGCTGCTTTTACAGATCCAGACTAACACGGCTACCCCTCTGATAATATTCTAACACTGCATTTTAAGGCTCAACTCTGGGACCCTAGCTCTCACTAGCTCGCATTTACTCACACAAGTAACTTCCACGGTCTTCAGTAGGATTGTGTATATTCTCACCAGTGAGAGTAAGGAATGCTCAATTGTGACCTTAGTTAGCATACAACTGTGCATAAAAGATGAGAGACAAGGCAGGTGAGGTAATATCTTTTGTTGGACAAAGATCTGTTGGTGACAGAGACAAGCTTTCGAGCTCTTCTTCAGCTGGAAAACTTGTCTCTGTCACCAACAGAAGTTTGTCCAACAAAAGATATTACCTTACCCGCCTTTTCTTTCTAATATGCTGAGACCAACAAGGCTACATGAAAGATGTAACTTTGCATACATGAAAGATGAGGCAGAGTGACAGAAAAAGTTTAAACAATCAAGTTTGGCGAGATTTCTTCTTCTGTGCTGTTTCCAGCTTGGGATTCCATTATCTGTGTTCATTGCTATTTCTCCTTGAATATTTATTTTGTTACTCCATTAGGAATAAATGGTAGATTCTTCTGCGGCATGGGCTGAGGATCACCTTATGGGATCATCTGTGCATATCTGTCAGGTGTAAGGCCCTCAGCTGTGCCTGCTTAGTACTTCTGATGCCCTAACAAACCTAACACCCCCAGCCATGTACACTGCCTCCCTGTGCTCATCTCTCCAAGCCTTTCTCCTCTACAGCTCCAGCCCAGATCTGGCCTTGCACTCAACCTTGTTCCCATTCTGTCTCACCCTGCTCCTGACTCAGAACCAGCCCTGTCCTGACTCCTGGCAATTTGGTTCCAACCCTGAGCTCTGAGGGATTCTGCCTTGGCTCTGGCATTGGACTCTGACCTCTAGGCCTGACTCCCGCTTTGACCACTTGGAGCAGGCGTCCACCACCTGACCACCTACTACCCGGTCTGCTGACACTATCTGACCAAATCAATCCCTGCCATTGCAGGAACATTGGGTATTGGTGGTGCCTTGGTTTCTCCTGTGGCACAAATAATTTAGAGTGTGCCTATACTGCAATTACAGGGTGTGGTGGAGCACAGCTCAACTGAGCTTTAATCTAATTAGCTCAAGTACAGAAGCAATGAAGCTATAGCATCACATGCTTCAGCATAGGTTAGCCCTGCATTCGGGATGGGCTTGTACAATCCCCACCGAAGACCAAACTGCTGGGGCTTTGCTACTCTGATCCCTGAGCTAGCTAGATTAATATGTCTCCACGAGCTACAATCACACCCTCTTGTTGCAGTGTAGACATACCCTTAGTCTCCTGAAGACTGAACTTTGCTCCAACTAGAGTTATTGAGCCTAATATAGGGGAAACTGGCTTGTGTTACTCAGGGGATCAGACTAGATGATTTAATAGTCCCTTCTGGCCTTAAATGCTATGAAATTTATGGGATAATTACCAGGATCACTCTTCTTTCTTTCTTTGAAAATTGGTACTGCTTTTACTTATTTGCAATCTTTGGCACAGCACAAGTTGTACATAATTTTAAAAAAATATGTTATTAGTATGCCCTAAATTGCATGTGTTCAAATGTTGTATGTATCCCTTAACCTGCTCTTAAATTATTACTTTTACAAGAGCTTTTCCTTACTAGTTGTTCAGTTTTAGTTTTTATATTTTTTCTTAGAGATCTGTTCAGAAGGAGTTCAGTCTCAATATTCTCTGGTGGGGATCAAGGAGATCTTTGCTACAATTTATGGCCCAACTTTGTCTCTAGTACAACTCTGATTGCTTGGAAGTAGGATAATGCTTAGCATGGCCAAGCTCTGGGTTTATCTTCAGGAGAGGACCTTTAGTGGTATGAACATTAACATGAAAAGAAAGGTCAGAAATAATGAGTGATGCATTTATGGTTGCAACATATAGGATATTGTTATACATTAGCCAAGAATAATACTTCATCAATATTACCTTCAGTTTACAATGAACACACGGGTTAGAATCTACCTGTGTGTGATAAAATTAAGCTGGAGTGTAGAGGAGCGGACTCACTCCTGCTGCGCCTCCTGCTGGTGACTTCTGGGAATTAGCTCGGTTCCAGCTCGGGAGCACCCTCTGCAGGCTGATGATCCACCTGTCCTCTGGCCTCCATGTCCCTCCCTGGACCCAGTGCCCTTTTACCTGAGGTGCTGCCGCCTGGCAGTAAACCCTTTCTCTGTGGGTCTCCCCTCCCCAGGGAACCCCCACCCACTATTCCCACCTCATCTCAGTATATGGCTACTGCCAGTCATTGTCTAGCCCCATGACCAGACAGTAGTATCAGCCTACTCATCACTGGAAAGGAGGGTTTGGACCTGCTGCCTTGGCCTACCCGTGGGCTGCTCTCTGCAACCCTATTAGCCCAATGCTAGGCCGCAGTTTGGGTCTTTCCAGGCTGGAGCTTTCCCCAGCCCTGCTCCACTCAGGTACCTTGTATCTAGCTTCCTGAAGCCAGGCCCATCTCCCTCTACAGGCAGAGGGAGAGGGTTTGGGCTTCTGGTTCACAGCCTGTTATAGGGGCCAGCTGGGCCCGACTGGGGCATGGCCACAGCTGAGCCTACTTTCCGCAATCACCCCAGGCTTCTTGCCCCAGCCACAGCTCTCTCCTGGGCTGTTTTAAGCTCTTCAGGGCAGGAGCAGGGGCTCACCTTGCTACCTGGAGATTCTGTGGAACTGAACTATCAGTTGTGAATATCAGTGTACTAACATTTACAGAAACCAGTGGCAGTAATAAAGAATGTGCAATTATTTTATAATTCTTTGGAAAAATCTGCTCTTAAATCTGCCCAATTCCGGCTGCGATATAGAACATTGCAGAGTTTAATTGTTCATAATTTATTTGTGTGTATGATATACATGCTGTATCATTTCCCGTCTTTCTGTCATTTATGCATGTTTTTTACCTCTCACATGCTAGTGTTTCTTGTCATTCGCTCTACTGGAAGGTTCAGTGAGTGGGCAGAGGATGAAGCACATTCAGAAGATAGCCACGTTTTGGTCTTGTCTTACTCCTTCATTAGCCCACTCCAGTATTTTCCATTGTTCTGCTGATGAAACTTCCATGCTGTTGAAATTTGGACCTCAAATGACTATAGAGGCGTAGTTTGGACACAAGCACATACAGAACAATGACATCTTTAGCTCCAATGGCCAAACAAGACGTTATTTGCCATTCATTGAATGGGAACTCCCATACCAATACAGAATGGGCGTGGAGCAGAGTTTACAATGAAAGAACAAGAGACTAAGAAAGGAGAGAATTACAAAGAATTTTCTTATCGGGACTTGTGGATTTTAAACAATTCAAGTCAACTGAATGCAAAGTTGGTGACACACCTACTATCTCAGAGAGTATTGGATAAATGACACTGTTTACACAAGGACTTTTAAAGAAGCCATATGTATTTAAAAAGGTAAGGCTTTTTTTTATGAGTTGAAAGAACAACTCCCATATTTCACTGGAAAATATTAGGCTCCTGTCAGCTGATTATTTGTTTGATCAACTGGATGTTACATATATTTACCTTAAAGGGGCACCCTGAATGAGAAGTATAGTCAGTTTTAAAAGGAAAATATAGCAGTAGTTTCAGGTAATACACATGCCCCTAAGTCCTCCTCCCAAATTTTCCTTTAAATTCTCCCCATCCCCCTGCTGTTTTGAGAGTGACCTGAGCAAACAGACCAAACATAGCCCAGCCCAATGGTCCTTCTAGCCCAGTGCCCTGTTTCTGACAGTGATCAGCGCCTGCTGATTCAAAGGAAGGTTCAGGGAAACCCTTTGTGGACAGCTCTGGTTTAGTATGAAACTTCCCGTATGAGGTTAACTCCCATCAGTTAGTGGCTGAAACATCCCCTTTAATTTATGTTTAATCCCATGTCATGTAACAGTGGATGCTCTCATTATCCTTAAATTGTCTGATCACTTTTTCTAAATTGTAGTAAGTGCTTTGCTTCAGTTATATCTAGTGGCAATGAGTTCCACAGGTTAATTATGCATTGTATCAGAAAATGATTTCTTGTGGTGCTCACAGTAAATAAGCTTAAGGCCTGATCCCAGGCCCCTGATGCAGTCAATGGGAGTCTCTGTTGACTGGAACAGTCATAAAGCAATTTAGAGCATAGCAGGCAGGTTGTGTTTGATCTCTGCACATCCTTTTCCTGGAGAGCCAGCAGGATCAAGTGGGGAGCGGAAGAGATCTGTCTCTGTTCACTCCTCTCCTAAATTCTGTTCTGCTATGTCACCGACATCCTCTCTTGCTTAGCCCAGGCTTGTGGGGAACAACAACAGGCTGTGAGAGCAAAGGTCTCCACTCTCAATGAGCATTCTGTAACGGTAACAAACCTCCACTGACAGGCATGAGTCACACCACAAGGGAGCGGCTACACTTAAATCAATAACTTTCATGAACTTGATCTTTTAGGTGGCACTTCATCTCCTTTATTCTATTTACACTGAAACACTTGCCAGTATTTGCATGTAAATTTCCCATAAATAACAATGCCACATATTTTAACATGCTCAAGGCAACATTTTTATAGGCTTCAGTCTGATGTCTGAATGTGTTGGCTCAGTGTGACCATGAGAACAAGAGCATAGGAATTAGAGACAAACGACAAACTGTTTAGAGAGGGATCTAGCTGATTTGTATGTGCAGATACATGTGCACATACAATTTCCTTTTAGTTTTTTTGCAGGTGCAAGTGATTAAATGTGCAGATCTTAAGCTAGGTCTAGCTGTTAGCGTTTGTAATGTTCAGAAGTCAACAAAAATGTTATTGACTGTTCCCAGTAGCAATACAGTTATAGAAACAGAGTATTCTTACTGGCTGATGCTGCCGTGGTAACTAATTGTTATGCTATGCTGCCATCTATTGCATAAACCTTATATATTCTGCCTTAGCAGCACACTGATTGTTATAAATAAAGCCCTATGAAATTCTTTCTACTTTCCCTCACTTTTTGTTTTTTTGGGAATTCTGGTCTAGTTTGTTTTATCCTCTCCTGGGGTGGGGAGTTGGGTCCTGCCCCCAAAGAGAGTGTTGCCGGGTGGTGCAGTGCGAGTCCACCCTAGGCCTGACTCCCTGCTCAGGACGTTGCGACCTGGTGCATGGAGCTGCAGAGCCACTCCCGTTTCACCTGGCCACCGCATCGTCGGGATGATGGAAGGGCAGCTGGTCTATATTTGACTGAATGGCATGGCGATCTCAGGCGCCACATCACAACCTCACTCACTCAGATTCGGCCTGGCTGTCCCACTCCCCTCCTGACAGGGGCAGCTGGGCCAGACCTGAGGAGCGCTGTAACCCTGTGTGCCAGGTTGCAATGCCAGGAACGTGAAGCTGGACTCAGTCCTGCGGGACAGGAGCCACAGGAGCTGCCACTGTGGGGCAGTTTTTCCTCTTGACTCCAAGTGCTGGGGCTTTAAGGAAAACAATAATTATCATGAGACTCATAACAAAATCATGAGAGTTGGCGACTTTGTGGGGATTTTCAGAGGAGCCTCTAGCTTTGTTTGCACACAGTTTTATATTAGTTGAGCTATTTTGGTCAGGGCTGTGATATTTTTTCCACCTATACAAGCCCTATTGTGGATGCTCTGTTGGTATAAAAGGTGCTTTATACCAGTAGAGCTTATTCCTCTTCTCTATGGAAGTAGCTATACCACTACGAAGCCAATGTAATTGCTTTTACATTACAAGGCTGTTCTGTTTTAACTACACCAATATAGATAAAGGAATTTTCTAGCTCTTGTGGCTGTGGAGACATCTTCAAAATGTGACCCCAATGCACCCCAAAGGTTTGGAAAGCAGTAGACAAATAAAAAGAACCTCAAATCTATTATTTTTACATAATTTCATGATTTTAAAGCCAATCTCATGATTTTTGGTGAGCCTGACTCATGGTTTATGAACATTTGTGGTTGCCATACTGCAGACCTAAACTGATTGATAAAAAGGTAGTGTGACTAGCTCTCCCTGCTACCCCAGCCATCCCATCTCCGAAAGCGCAGCTGTCAGCCATCAGAGGGCAGCTTGTGCAGCACACAGTAGTGGATAACGAGAGCCCCGTGTTTTCTGCAAATGTGAAACAATATGAAATAAAAAGAAGACGAGCTTTCATAAGCACCTTTCCTTGGAGTGAAGTCTGCTATTGTTTCATAAAGCAACTTAAGTGTTTCTTATAGCTCACTTAAATGAAAAGAAGCTGCATCCAGTCTCTTCAAAGGCGTTTCGCCCAACCTGCAACAATATGTTCACTTAAGACTGTTTTGCCAAATCAAGAGTCTGGCTGGAAGGAGGAAGAACTAAGAGTTGGGATCTTTCATAAATATTTTCCTAGATGGCACCTAGTCATTTATCATTAGTCATTCTGCTAAACAAAAAACGTTATTTAGAACTCTCTTCTGAAGCTTAAGTTTTGAACGCAGTGGGCTAGTCACACACTCCATTGTTAAAACAGTTTTGGTTTCTTCTTTAAAACCCCACATTAAATCCTTCCGTCTATGTTTGGAGAGGGGGATCGAATCTGAACATAATTATTGTGAATTCATTATTCTCTTCGACGACGGTGTAGCCAAGAGTTCACCAGTAAGGGCCTTTGTAAAAACGGAGGGCTATGCTGATCCTTCTGCAATTACGATTATAATAGGAAGCAAGCTGCAAATTTGATTTTCAGACCTTCTCCCAAACCAAAGTTTTCTGAAATGGCGCAGACAGCCTCTCATCTCATCAGATCTGTGATTACTGCCTGCAATGCTAAATCTCCTCATTTAACAGGAACCCCACCCCTTTCTCTCCCCAGTCTGTTTGCCTAGTCACATATTAGCAGGTTGGACAAACGCTGTCAGGGATGGTCTAGATAATACTTAGTCCTGCCATGAGTGCAGGGGATTGGACTAGATGATGTCTCAAGGTCCCTTCCAGTCCTATGATTCTTTCTTATAACCAAGGCTGTCATCCTACAAGTGTTTGTGTATTAACAGTCCCCTGCAACTCTGTGGGATCCCCTTGAAATACAAGGGCATCCACCAGTACAGAGGAAGTTGCAAGGTCAAAGAGCTGGATTTTTGTAAGCTTTTTGGGTAGGGGTTTTTTATTATATTTATATAACACTGGGGCCTGGATTCTTGAGTGGAACATCTAGTACTGCTCAAATACAAACTAGAGCAGCTTGAAAAACTTCCAACTTGAATCTCTTTTACAAATGTATGTTATAGTCAGTGGTGCAAGTAGAAATCATTTCTTGCTGGTACTGCACTCATGGGAATGACACAAGGGGGGGGACACATGACCTCCCCAAGTGACCCTCCATGTGACTCCTCCCTGTCCGCCTCACGCCTGGGCCTCCACTCTCATCCCTTCCCCTCCATATTTTTTCCCCCCTGTATACCAAAAACATCAACACTTAACTACTCACTTTCCCAAATATTGAGTATTCAGTCTTTATATAACCTATGGGAGTTGGGTGAGTAGCATTCAGCATATCCATGACTTATTAAAAGAACATATTTTCAGCAGAGTTCTTGGAAGATCCCTGAGGCAGCTGGTTTAAGGCCATCAGTGCCCAGCATTATAATCTTCACTTATAGTTCTCTCACCCACAAAGATGGAAAATGAGGCATTTGTTTTCTTTGTTTTGCTGCTCCAGTTCCAGTTAACAATATGCATGTTAGACTCATCTGGCTGCAAAGAAGAATTCTATGTTTTACACTAGGGATGGACACCACTGATTCTTGTCAAGCTGCAGAACTGGGCTGACATCAGAATCCAAACATCCTCTGGTCAGTGCAAGCAGAAGCATTCCTCTAATGATTTGGACTTGATGTGATGCAGTATGAATGTCATGGATAATTCAGACCAGTGGGGAGAAACAGAATAAAAAACACTGTTTTATTTAAGCACCTTCTGTCCCCCCCACTCTCTCCTCTTGAGGACTCTTGACCAATGTAAAACAGCACAATACATATGCTAAAAACCTTAAACAAAGCCTTTGTTTGTTAGCATATGTATTGTGCTGTTAAAGCTATAAAAATTGAATGCCCTCCCTCACCACGTTCTGTTCCTTTAAGGAGCACAGAGCAGCCCTGCCCCGCCCAGCCATGTGCTCCAGAAAGTGGCGGGGGCAGGGGGGGAGAAATGCTGGCCCCACATCTTCCCAGTACCCCATACCAGCTAGAAATCTCTTGCAGGTATGGGGTACCAGAGGGTACCGCCCTACTTACACTTCTGGTTATAGGTTACAATGTGTAGTAGGAAGAGGGACTGAAACATAAGCCCTTGTATCAGAGGCTTGGTATGAGGCCTGAGGTCTGGGCTAAAGTAGCAATCAAAACATTACTGCTATAAAGCAAAATCAGGCTGTGAGCTAAAGGCAGGCCCTGCTCACAGAATACAGCAAGAATGGGGCTGATATTGCTAAAACACCATTCCTAAGAGGTGCTAGGCACAGAGCACTCACACAAACACATTCCAGAGAGGTAGCAGATCAACTCGATATAGGGTTGGCAACCCTCCAGGACTGGCTTGGAGTTTCCCGGAATTGGCATCGATCTTCCTGCGAATATTGAAAGCAATCCAGGAGATTTTAATAGGCTATTTTAAGAAAATTATATTGTGTGATTTTGGAAAAAAAATGTCCCAGAATAGCTTCAGTCAGAGTTGGCAACCCTATCTTGATATCAACACATTTCCTCACAGGAACACGCTGACCCATCCTAAAGATAAGGTCAGGATGACAGTGTGACGGATAGAGATGTACAAGGTGATGGGTGGTAACTGATCATGTCAGAGGGTGCCAACTAACTAGGTCAGGGGGCAGTACAGAACTTGTTTGTTTTGGTGTATAAAATGGAGTCTCAAAGGGAGTGTCTCTGTCTAGCCTAGGGAGGAACGATAAGTCCCACTATTCACTGAACTGGTCCATTGTTAGGGGCACACATGTATTAGCGGTCTGGTTGAGTCTGCGGGATACAAGTAGCATGCTTCATTGACAATAAACCTGGCCTGGTGCCTTTGTACCTTAACGAGTCTTGTGGTCATTGGGTGGTTCGCTTGAGGTCTATTGTACCAACTGTCTACATTGAGCTGGGACAGCACACAGGGAGAACACACACTCTCAGCTGAACATCTAATCACACTACTGATCCATGGCTGCTGATCTGGTAAGTAAGCGAGTTGTCCTCTGTAGGAATTGTGATCTAACATGAAAGAAAACCACAAGTTAGGGAACTCCCTTAATCCCTCCCTGCGAATCCCCACAGAGGTGAATAGGGTATGGATGTGCTGGGTTGCTAGCAAAAGAGATCCATGTGGATTTAAAAAATATAGTGGAGGAGAAACATGGAATGAAATCTGTAAGGCTAAGGCGGAGATCGTAGCCTCAAAATGTAGCATATTGTAAACTATAACATGGCTGTTAAATGGTTAAGACAACATGCCACAAAATTGATGGGGCACGTAATAGAAACAAAGAGAGTTAAAAGAAGCAGGAAAAGCCACAGAGCCCTGGAATGCTCCCACTCTTCTTGCAGGGCAGCAAGCCGTTCAGAGAAAGCAAGCACAGGAACAGAATAAAACACTGGAAACAGGTGTAAGCAAACTACAAAAAATAGATGTACTGTCCCCTGTTATAAATAGTTGTGATCAACAGCAGGCTTCAGGTAGCTACCCGGTGCCTGAAGAATGGGGACAGAAATGGAAAAAGGTGCTCCTAGCAAAATTAAAAGATGAAACAGGGTCAACTGCATTGCAACCATCACCATATAATGAAAGCCACGTTCCAGTAAAACCTAGATGTAGACTGGTGCCTGTGAGAACAGGACAAGTAGGAAACACTACTTTCACTAAATTTATCAAATAGATAAAGGAAAAAATGGAACAGTCCACAGAGCACATTAGGAGACAGGAGCTGCGACTTGATT
Organism: Chelonoidis abingdonii; assembly: GCF_003597395.2. Classification (NCBI taxonomy): domain Eukaryota; kingdom Metazoa; phylum Chordata; order Testudines; family Testudinidae; genus Chelonoidis; species Chelonoidis abingdonii. The sequence continues at coordinate 13,965,376 of NC_133771.1, read as the reverse complement.
GCAGGGAAGTGAATAAAAAAGAACTTCAAAGTAAAAAAACTGAAATTTGAGCAGGTTAACAGCTAAAATTGGTGCATTAACATATGGAGTTGCCACAAAACAGTTAGCTGCGGCACGCAAGGGCACTCCTGCAATCTATTTGGCGTGCACACCAAAGCAACATACACTGGGGGAACAAATTCAGGTTTAATAAAAATAGGTAATGACCCCACTCATCTTTCAAAGCCAGGATAGAAACCATTGCTTTAACTCCTGGAGCCACACTCCTTGCTCAGAGCTAAAATTATAACCTTCTTTCTCAAATATTTTTACATACTGGTTACGTTTTCCTTTATATCCTTTCCCAGGCTATGGCTACACTACAAGGCGTTTAGTGACACGTTGTGTTGCTACAGCCACGCTGCTTAAAAGCATGCAGTGTAGCTGCTGTTTGTCGGCAGGAAAGAGATCTCTTGCTGGCAAAAAACTTTCACCCCCAAAGAGTGGCAGAGGCTTTCAACAAGGCGCTTTTCACACCAGTGTTTTTTGTCAGCAAAACTTTTGTTGTTCAGGGGAGGATAGTGTTTTTTTTTCACACGCATGAGGGACAAAAGTTTTGCTGACGAAGTGCCAGTGTAGACAAACTGTCAGTTTGCTAAACTCGCTGCTGCTCCCTGTACCTTAAGATATCTTGATAGAGTCAATCTCTTTTGGTTTAGGTCTCCCTACTTTCCTAGGTTGTCCCTTCCTTCTCCTGCTTCTTCTCACTTCTGTTCTCTCTCTTTGTTTTAAAAGTTAAACATTATAGTTTTTACAGAAACCTCTAAAAGATAATGCAGTTGAAAACAAAACAAAGCAACAATCAAACAAAGAGAAAACAAGGTAAAAACTTTACTTTTAGTAATTCCAGTAAATTAATTGTTTTAACCCTTCAGGAATGCAACCACTGGACTCCTAACTTTCCTGAAGATATAATTGCCAAGCAATAGAAATGCAGATTCTGCTTCTAATCCTAACCACTAACTAATATTTGAAACATGGGCTTTCCTTATTTCCGTATGGCGGGGTTTTAAAATAAAGTTAATATAAAGTAATAGAAAATGCCCTACGTTACTAAATTAATACAACACATTTGGCAAATAATATAAATTTTATCAACTTTTAATAAAAGTTTTAAATAAAAAGGTAATAGCTTGTTTATTTAAATGTTTAACCCTTTTGCTTATTTCTCATTTTTGTTTGCATTATTTTGTATACTCATAAAATGAATTCTAGTGCCATTTGTTTTTAACTGTAAGTTTGTCCTGCATGTCATGTGTGTTGTCCTGTGTTGTACATTGTGTGTGTCATATGACTATATTTTTGTTTGTTTTTATCGTGTTGCAACAAACTTATACCTTTTTTAATATAAGTATTGCACATTATTTGAATACTATGGTTGGGGCATAACCATGATGCTATTATTATTTTTTGCAAAATTCTCAAAGGTCTCAGTTAGAAATATGTGTACATATATTTCTGCATCAACAAATAATGCAATTGGAAACAAAAGCAATTCTCTTTTATTAGTCACAGTTTCATTTTTATTTTTATTGTTTTATATTTTTTATTCAAAGAAAAAAGGAGGAGGGGAGACCTCAACGTTAAGGTAACAAAATGTCAGTGCCAAAAAAATTGGCTTTTTATAAACTTGTTTGCACTTTTAAATATAGTTATAAGAATGTCATAGCAAAAATGTTTAAAAATAAAAAGATATGTTCCAGAAGGGTAGTACCAGAACACCTCAGTACCAACACAGTCCCTAAAGATATCAGGAACATGCTGACCCATCCTTAAGATAAGGTCAAGATAACAGTATGATGGATAGACATGTACAAGATGACGGGTGATAACCAGCTATGTCAGAGGGTGTCAACTAACTAGGTCAGAGGGGCAGTACAGAACTTGTTTTTATGGATGTATAAAATGGAGTCTCAAAGGGAATGTCTCTTTCTAGCCTAGGGAGGAATGGAAAGCCCCACCATTCACTGAGCTGGTCCATTGTTATGGGCACACGTGTCTTAGTGGTCCGGTAGAGTCTGCGGGATGCAAGTAGCATGCTTCATCAACAATAAACCTGGTTGAGTGCCTTCGTACCTTAATGGATCTTGTGGTCTTTGGGGGGTTCGCTCAAGGTCTGCTGCGCCAAGTGTCTGGCCAGAGCTGGGACAGCACACAGGGGGAACACAAACACATGCAGATACACTCCTATAGAGTTTGAGGAATTACCGTAGAATCCTAATCTTTTTCTGTAGAAGCTAGTGTAACTCTTCTGCCAGGTGTGAGCAGCAGAAAGGGCATGGTTAAATTTTCTAGGGATTCTTTCTAAAGACTTAAATAGTACTGGCTTGAGCCACCACCAAGAAACCTGAGAAACTATATACACTATTTTGGGCACCTTTGAAGGGCAGTGCTTCCCCAGTCACAAGCACTAAGTCACAGGGTTTAAAACAAGGAATTTTACTGGGGAAGGGAAGCGTGGACAACAGAATGAATCTGAGAAAAGCAACAATTAATAAAGAAATTAAGGAGGAAGGAGAAAAATTGTTTTTCTTAACCTCTGAGGATAGGACAAGAAGCAATGGGCTTAAATTGCAGCAAGGGAGGTTTAGGTTGTACATTAGGAAAAACTTCATGACTGGCAGGATGGTTTTGCACTGTAATAAATTGCCTAGAGAGGTTGTGGAATCTCCATCAGTGGAAATTTTTAAGAACAGGTCAGACAAACACCTGTCAGGGATGGTCTAGATCAGGGCTCAGCAACCTCTAGCAAGTGACTCACCAGAGTAAGCACCCTGGCAGGCTGGGCCAGTTTGTTTATCTGTCACGTCTGCAAGTTTGGTTGATCGTGGCTTCCATTGGCCGCGGTTCGCCTCTCCAGGCCAACAGGAGCTGCAGGAAGTGATGCGGGCCAAAGGATGTGCTAGCCGCGGCTTCCCACTGCCCCCATTGTCCTGGAGCGGTGAATTGTGGCCAGTGAGAGCCGCGATTGGCCGAACCTGTGGATGTGGCAGGTAAGCAAACTGGCCCGTCCCACCGAGGTGCTTATCCTGGCAAGCCGCGTGCCAGAGGTTGCCGACCCTTGGTCTTTAGTCCTGCCATGAGTGCAGGGGACTGGACTACATGACCACTCACAGTCCCTTTCAGTTCTGTGATTTTACAAATTCTATAAGGTAACTCACCCCTATCCAGAGTGCTGTTGTAATTATTTGGCCTAATCTAATTGTGAGCTCACTTGTAAAAATTATGG
>NC_133771.1:13943469-13959232 GCF_003597395.2 Chelonoidis abingdonii | reverse complement strand
AATCCAGTTCTCTGATTGGTCCTCTGGTCAGGTGTTTGGTTCCCTTTGTTCACCCTTTACAGGAAAAAGAAAATTAACCCTTACCTTACCTATCTACTTATGACAACTCCCCCCTCCCCATACGTCTAGGCTCATGTATTTGTGCCTGACAACAGTCTTTGTCAGGGTGACCCCAGGCACATTTGATGTAAACTGCTAACCATGATGGAAGTTATGAAACATACTGGCCATTTTACAACTCCTATTTTCTAGGCTTAAGAAGGCCCAAATCCATCGTTGGCTTCAGGCCTAAGAAAACACAAGCTGTGCATCGGTATGCTGTAGTCCACACCCCTGTGTCTGCTTAGTATGCACTTGTCCCCTCAGCATTTGTTAAATTCACAGACATATAACAAAGAATAAACATATTTACTTTTTCAGCTCCTTGGCAATAACATGTTACATCCCAGGGACTTTAGCTAAGTGGGAAAAGAGATTGATTAAAAAAGAAAAAGGGGAAATCCATAAATCTTGTTTTTCTGAATGGAAATACAATGTTTACTAGGATGCCAGACCACTGCTTCCTATTGCAAAGTAACTAGCCCTATTTCCAGGATAAATTTACTGCCATGTAACTAAGAGAACAATGGAGCCATGTGACGGGTGGTGACTGCTGCAATTAGAATTGCACATATGGAGCTGAGGAAAAAAATAAACCCATAGCTTTGAAATTACAAATAGATTTACAGATGAAGATTAGCCACCAGAGGGTGCTCCCACATTTTAAATAAAGGAAATATCATTCAAATCTTATGCCAGAGTTCAAGGTGTTCTAATTCTAGCCAAGGTCTGATATGCAAAGATTTACTGGATCAGATTTACTTTTAGTATGTTTCTGCATCAGGAAGAAAAATCCTACTCAATGTAGGTATGTATCTGGGCTGCCATTACTGTGGTATCAGATTTCTCCACTCTGTGATGGTCTATTTCCTTATTGCTAACAATACCTGTTGAAGTTCCCCTCTCCTACTGAATTGAATGTTTATATCACCATAGGATGTCACCATGTTTTAAAATTAATGCATTTGGGGTTGAGGTAGTAATTGTGGTCCTATTATGAAGTTACTATTGTATTTTTTAGTAAGTACAATATATTCAATCAGAAATTAGAGATGGATGAGACCATTAGGTCACCCAGACCCTTTCTCATCAGAGAAGATCATTCCCTACAGTTCTATATAAATAAAGAGGAAGGATGATCTTGTGGTTAAAATACAGGAGTGGCACCCACTTGACTCCTCTTCATTCCACCCTCTGGGCTCAATTCCCAGCCTTTTCGGGACTACCCTTCAGTCTTCCCTACTCTGAAACAGGACTTTGACTCTCAAGCTTCTTCCAGACCCAGCTTCCATGGGAGCCCAATGTGGTCCCTATGGTTCCTCCACCAAACTGAGTTCTCAACCCTGTTATGAGGCCAGCTACCCTGTGACAGCAAGTCATTAAGGCAAACCAGAGGTTCCCAAGTTTCAAGGTGGGAGTTTTGGGTATGAGCTTGGGTAGACACTTAAGCAGCCCTCAAAGTGCGAACAAAGCAGAGAGAGGGAAAACAGAACTTGTAGAGGAAGAGTCGGAGGTTGGAGTGTGGTCTAGAGATGAGCTGGGACCTGATGATGCAGTTTCACTAGAGTTTTAACCATACTGATGCCATTGGCTCTTTCTGTAGCCTAAGGCTTGCGTACAAGGGGAAATTGACTGGAGTAGCTATTGTGGAATAGCTCCCCCTGTGGACACTGTTCTGTAATAAGTCACTTTGTTTGGAAATAATTACTTTACCCTGGAAATGCACAAATGTTCCATTGCTTGTTCTGTAATCTCTAGTGTGCTATTTCATAAGAATGCTGCCCTGTCCCACTCATGCTCAGCAGTGAAATAGTTAACATTTGCATTGTCAGCTTTCAGTTTCAGAATTTACACACTTCTGTGGTGAATGGGGCAGTTCACCCACCTCAGAGCAATTGTTTTGGCGTATCTGAAGACTTTGGAAGATGTCTCTGCATCAGTTTATACTCTGTTTCCATTTCCAAGGTTATCTTCATAAACAAGAACACTAGCATCACTTAACTTCAAATGCGGAGCACAGTTCTGTAGGACTGTAGGTTCATGCCCATAGGGAAAGTGATTGATTGCAGTTTAGTAAGAAAATATAGTATTTCTTAGGATGTTCATCAGTCTGCTTTTATTCATTACATGGCTGCTCTAGTTAACTCTAGGACAGCAGTGGCAGTTAAGAGGCTGGGCTGTGGCTTAGGAGACCAGGGTTGTATCTCCAGCTCTGACTTCCTGTGCATCCTCAGTCAAGCCACTACAGTCTCTTTGCTTTGATTTCTTATCGGGATAATAATACTTCCCCAACTCACAGGTTATTTTCTATGAACATGAGGTGTCCTTATGTCCTCCCTTAAGACCTTTACTAATCAGGAAACCCTCAGTGGTCTGGAAATTAGGTCAACACGAGCTCTTTAAACAAGTGAGAGAATTTTCATTTGCCCTTCAAGAGTTTAGAGAGAGATAAAGAACATATAGAAATATATCTAAGAGGATCAAAATATACACTTAGGGGATTAAACTATACCACAGGAGGAAGGATGGTCTTGTGGTTCAGGCATTGGCCTAGCCATAGAAGAGGTGGGTTCAATTCCTACCTGTACACAGACTCTCTGTGAGACCTTAAGCAAGTAATTTAGAGCCAGATTTTTAAAGGTCTGTATGCATCTGAAGATGCGGACAGATGCCTGGGTGCTTTTGAAAATCTAACTGCGCATATATCTGCATCTCTGAAAATCTGGTCCTTTGTTTCTCAGTTCCTGATTTAAATAGAGTGCTAATATTTCCCTACTGCATATGGGTGTTGTGGGGGATAAATTAAGGAATATAAGAGCTACTCAATTATGGCAGTGATGGATGCCAGGGAAGAAACTGAAATGTGGTTCAATAGCTCTGGATTCCCCACTGAATTATCATAGCATCATGGAAATGTGGAGCTGGAAAGGACCTCAAAAGGTCATCTAATCCATCCCCATCATATGGAGGTAGGGTCGAGTATACCTAGACAATCCTTGACAGATGTTTGTCTAATCTGGTCTTAAAAACTCCAATCACAGGGATTCTACCTCTCCTGGAAGCCTATCCCAGTATTTCACTATCCTTATAGTTAGAAAGTTTTTCCTAATATCCAGTCTAACTCTCCCTTGATGCAGATTAAGACCATTACTTCTTATCTTACCTTCAGTAGACATGGAGAACACTGTCCTATGTATAAACAGCCTTTTATATATTTGGAAAATTATGGCCTCATTCATCTTCTCTTTTCTGGAAGAAGCACACCCAAGTCTTTCAGTCTTTCCCACAAATCAAGTTGTCTAAACTTCCTTTTTATTTGGGTGGTGGGGGTGTGTCCTCCTCTGGACTATGTCCAATTTGTTCACATCTTTCTTAAAGTGTGGCACCCAAAAACTGGAAACAATACTCAAGCTGAACCCTCACCAGTGCTGAATAAAGTGGAACAATTAGCTCCTATGTCTCACATACAACTCTTCTGTTAATACACTGCAAGTATTAGCTTTTTTTCACAACTGCATCACATTGCTGGTTCATATTCATTTTCTGATCCACTGTGCACCCCTGATGCTTTTCTGCAGTACTGGTGCCTAGCTAGTTAACCCCTTTTTTTATTTGGGCATTTGATTTTTCTTTCCTAAGTGTAGCACTTTGTACTTGTTTGTCTTGAATTTCATATTGATTTCAGACCATTTGTCCAATTGATCAAGATCGTTTTGAATTCTAGTCCTAGCCTCCAAAGTGCTAGCACCCTCTCCCAGCTTGGTATCATCTGCAAATTTTATAAATGTATTCTACACTCCTTTATACCATCCATTAATGAAAAAATTGACAAGTGCTAGAGCCAGAACAGATGCCTGTCGGACCCCACTTGATTTGTCCCCGCAGTTTGGGCACAAACTATTTATAACTACTCTTTGAGAAGAGCCTTTCAACCCGTTATACACCCACCTTATAGTAATTTTATCCAGGCCACTTTTCTCTAGTTTGCTTATGAGAATATCACTTTGGGCTGCATCAAAAGTCTACAGAAGTCCAGCTGTCATGTCTATTGCTTCCCTCCATTCACAAGGCTGATTATACAGAGTATACTGAGAGAAGAAAGGAAATTAGATTGGGCTGGCATGATTTGCTCTTGACAAATCCATGTTGGCTATTACTTATCACCTTACTATCACCATTACCAGTTTGTGCCAGTATCTTTCCGGGCGTGAAGTTAGGCTGACTGGTCTATGATTCCCTGGGGTCCTTTCCCCCACCCCGCATAAGGTGATAGGTTCTATGTTTACCCTTCCCCAGTCCTTCAGCACTTCACCTATCCTCCATGAGTTCTCAGAAAATCATAACTAAAGGGTCTAAGTTGCTTTGGCTAGTTTCCTTATTCTAAGGTGAATTTGGTCAGGCCCTGCCAACTTGAATACATCTAGCTTCACTAAATAGTCTTTAACCTGTTTTTTCCCTTTTCTGACCCAAGATTCTTCTCTCTTGTTAATATTAACTGCATTAAGCATCTGATCACAATTAACCTTTTAAATGAAAGCTGAAGCAAAATGGGTGTTAAACACTTCAGCCTTCTCTATGTGATCTGTTATTTGGTCTCCTTCCCCCATAAATAATGGACCTATATTTTCCTTCATCTTTTTCTTTTTCTCCTAGTGTATTTATAGACTCACTTTCTTGTTTCTTGCAAGGTGTAACGTGTTTGGTATCTTATCCTTTCTGATTTTGTCCCTTTATGCTTTTTCTATTCATTTATGTTCATCCTTAGCAATTGGCCATGTTTCCACTTTTGTAGGATTCTTGTTTGATTTTTAGGTCTTTAAAGAGCTCCTGATTGAGCCATATTGGCCTCTTACTGTTCTTCCTATCTGTCCTCCACTTTGGCATAGTTTAGTGTTGTGCCTTTAATATTATTTGAGAAACTTCCAGCTCTCCAGAAGTACTTTTCCCCTTAGATACCCTTCCCATGGGACCATTCCTATGAATTTCCTGAGTTTGGTAAAGTCTGCTTTTTTAGAAGTTCCTTGTGTTTTTTCTGCTGCTCTCTCTCCTTCCTTAGAATCATGAACTCTATCATTTCATGATCACTTTCACCCAAGTTGCCTCCCACCATCAGATTCACAACCAATTCCACCTTTATAGACAGAATCAAGTCTAAAATGGACACCTCTTTGGTTGCGTCCTTCATCTTTGGAAATACAGTTGTTGGAATGTATTGGGGAGCATTTCTTGTTGGACAGCGTGTAGCCTGACGTACCGGTTTTCCAACAGATATCTGGGTGGTTTAAGTCGCCCATCACCACCAGGTCTTGGGCTTTGAATTTGTCTGTTATTTGTTGTAGAAATACGTCACCCACCATCTTCTAATTTGGTGGTCTACAGTAGACCTCTACAGTGACATATTCCCTTTTTCCCGTTCGCCTTTCATCATCAGAGACTTTCAACAGATCTGCCTCTCCCCTCTCTCTGGAACTCAAAAGAAGTGTATCAAGAATGTATAGACAATGTAACACCTCTACTCTTTTCTTCCTGCCTGTCTTTCCCAAACAACCTATATGTCTCTATGCCCATAGTTCAATTATGAGATTTAATCCACCATATCTCTGTAGTGCTGATTTAAGTCACATTTGTTTGTGTACCAAGACTTTCAGTTTTCCCAGTTTATTCACAGTACTCCTTTCATTAGTGTACAGACACTTAAGATGTTTGGCAGCAGGGTGTCCCATTATTTTCTGTCTTGTTTCACCTCCAATCTTACTGAGGTCTCAGAACCTGGGCTCTAGCCCAAGTCTGAACATCTACCCTGCTATTTTTAGCCCTGCAGCCTGAGCCAGAGTCAATTGACCCTGGCTTTAAGACTTGGTGCCTTGGGTTTTTGATTGCAGCATACTCATACTCCAAGTGTATGATGAGAGAAAACAGATGGTTCCAACAAACAGACAGGGGAGCACAAGGAAACAGTGAGCTTCATTAGTGCAATAATTAATGATCACAGAATATACTACACGCCTTGACATCATTGAGGGTTTTACAGCTATCATAGACTCGTAGACTTTAAGGCCAGAAGGGACTATCATGATCATCTAGTCTGACCTCTTGTATAACACAGGCCATAGAACTTCATCCATGCACTCCTGTAACAGATTCATAACCTCTGGTTGAGTTACTGAAGTCCTCAAATCATGACCTAAAGACTTCAAGTTACAGAGAATCCACCATTTACTCTAGTTCAAATCAGCAAATGACATATGTCCCATGCAAGCAGAAGATTGTGAACCCTCACAGCTCCGTTCCAGAGTCTCCGCCAGTTTGACTTAGCCTAGGGGAAAATTCTTTCCTGACCCCAAATATGGAGATCAGTTAGACCCTGAGAGCACATAAGCGAGACCCACCAACCAGATACCTGAGAAAGAATTAACTGTAGTAACTCAGAGCCCTACCCGTCAGAGTCCTGGGTTGTTTAGCAGGCTTCCTATTTCTGAAGTACTTTAAGAAAATGTTGCTATTACTTTTTGAGTCTTTGGCTAACAGTTCTTCAGATTCTGTTTTGGCCTTCCTAGTTATATTTTTACACTTCACTTGACAGAGTTTATGCTCCTTTCTATTTTCCTTCTAGGACTTAACTTCCACTTTTTAAAGAATGCCTGTTTGCTTCTCACTGCTTCTTTTACTTTGTTGTTTAGCCACGGTGGCACTGTTTTGGTTCTCTTACAATGTTCTTTAATTTGGGGTATACATTTAAATTGAGCTTTTATTATGGTGTCTTTAAAAAGTTTCCATGCAGATTACAGGGATTTCACTTTTGGTGCTGTACCTTTTAATTTCTGTTTAACTAACTTCCTTGTTTTAGTGCAGTTTCCCTTTCTGAAATTAAATTCTACCATGATGAGCTGCTATGGTGTTTTCCCCAACACAGGGATGTTAAATTTAATTCTATTATGGTCACTATTGCCAAGAGGTCCACCTATATTCAATTCTTGGACCAGATCATGTGCTCTATTTAGGATTAAATCAAGAATTGCCTCTCCTTTTGTGGGTTCCGGGACTAGCTGCTCCAAGAAGCAGTCATTTAAGGTGTTTATCTCTGCATCCCATCCTGAGGTGACATATACAGAGTCAATATGGGGATAGTTGAAATCCCCCATTGTTATTGAGTTTTTTTATTTTTATAGACTCTCTAAACTCCCTGGGCATTTCACAGTCACTATCACCATCCTCATCAGATGGTGGTAGGATATCCCTACTTCTATATTCTTATTATATGAGCATGGAATTATTATCCATAGCGATTCTATGATATAGTTGGGTTCATTTAAGATCTTTACTTCATTTGATTCTATGCTGCGGGACTCTGGGGCCTATTTAAAAGGTCTAGTGCTCCCACTGCTTCTACCATCTCGACTCTTTAAATAGCTGCTGGGGGAGGGTGAAGAACCTGCCGCCAAAAACCCGGAGCTAGTGGACCCGGTAGGGAACTGGTTCTTAGGATTTTGGGAGCTCATCAGTGTATGTAGGCACTGATACAGTGTGATGAAGTCACTCTTTAGCCTTCTCTTTGATAAACTAAACCAACTGTGCTCCTTGAGCCTTTCACTGTCATGCATGTTTTCAAATCCTTTAGTCATTTTCATGGCTCCTCTCTGAACCCTCTCCAATTCAGCTCAGCTACATCATTATGAAACTACAGTAAATTAATTGTCCAGTGCAGTTTTCGGACTAGAGTCTGATCTCAGTTATACTGGTGTAAATCTGGAATAACACCAGTCTCCTCAGGTTATTCCAGATTTACATTGTCCACATGAGATCAGATATTGTGTGTGTTTCTACCTTTTCTACTCTTGATTTATTAAATCAGGAAAAGTCATACTAACAAGACTAGGGTAATGTGCAGAATTTGGTCTTTGGTCCAAAGACCTTGGTAGTGCTAGCTGAGGGAGCAGTTAGTCTGCAAGCATTGGAGGATCTCCAGATATAATATGGCTGTTTCATTTCATGGAGGTCCATTATTTGTGAGGGGGTTCAGCCTAACTTCCAGAATGGCATCACTGACTCCATGTTCTTGTTTAATTTCTCCCCTCAAGTTCTTCATTACCAATATGAATTTATTTTTTATACTTCAAAGTCTCAGCAGATCCTCCTGACATCATTTTGATAAGACCTTTCTCAGGTTCTAAGGGTTTTTTGTTTGTTTGTTTTGGGGGTTTTTTTGGAGAGGAATTATAGTCAGTTGGGTTTTTCTGTGTTGTTTAGGATTTCCAGCATGTCTTGAATCCTCATGAATTTTAATATTTCCTCCTGTTGCATCAGACTCACTAGATTTCATAGTTCCACAGCATTTGCTTTCCTGAATCCATTTTCCCCTGTACCGCTGTGTTCTGTGAACCCAGTTCTGCATTATGTTGAGATCAAATAACTTGTTATCCCTGGTATCTGAATTCTGCATTAGGCTCATGTTTTCAATCAATTCCTTCCTAATCATTACAAGTCAACCTATAAGAAATGGACAATACGTGTTCATAATGGAAACAGTAACCATAATTTTGCTAACATGAACATAACTCCTGGTCTTCCTCTGTGCACCTCCACTGGCTCGCCTTTCTCCACTGCAGCAAACATACGTTTCTTGTCTTCTCTTTCAAGGCCTTTCATTGTTAATCCCCACCTACCATATCATCTCTCGTACACTATTGAGATGATGACTCCCATCTCCAATCCAACAATGATGCCAACCTTCAACACCCACTCATTAAATTTTCAAACAAGCACATTTGTGCTGTCTTCCATGCTGCCTCGCACACTTGGGAGGAGCTACCTGTAAACATCTGGAAAGCTTCCTCATTTTTCTGCTTTGAATACCTCATTAAAACTCTTTTCAGTGATGCCGACAAAAAATAGGACAACAATTAGGCTGCTGGTGTGCTGAGACTACAGACCATCATGGTGACTAAAACTGTCCCATTATTTCCTTGTGCTCTCCCAGTCTGTATCCACCTGTTGCCTCTTTTCTTATACCTAGAGTTGAAGCTTTTGTGGGCAGGGACCATTCTTTTGTTCTGTGTTTGTCCAGCACCTCCACATTGGGGTCCTGGTTCCTGATGGGGGCTCCCAGGTGCTACAGAAATACAAATAAATAGTAATAATAAATTGTACATGGAACTGAGCACTCAGGGATAATGGATTCTGTTAAGACAATCTGTTGCATAACTTGTATGTATGTCATTCCCCTTCAGTGCCTGGCCCAGGCCGAGGAAGCTAATGATCCAACCAGCATACCAACTTTGGTGATGAATCCTGGCCACAAGCCACCTGAGGCACATTGCAGGTACGCTAAGAAGAAGTATGTGTGTCAGAAAAATGCTGGTATCTTTCATATCAGCACAGAGCACAATGTGTGGTAGAACGATGAATTATACACTAGCAGTTAACATGAAGGCAAAAGTATCTTCAGGCCCTTGTTTGGCCCTCTGATTAGAGGTTTGGGGGGGGATGCATAGGGAGCAAGGACTGGTGTGTGGGTGATTTCCATTTTCTAAACAAAGGCTGCAAGATCTTCATTGTCACCAAAAAGCACCTGACACAAATAAGAGAGGAGGGGATTATGGTGCCCTTTTGCCACCCAGATCTTGGGACTAGTCTGCCCTGAGTTGGTTCCTCAGCACAGGTTAATGCAATCAGGCACCAACTGCTAACTGCCCCGTGGGAATGGTACATTAACTGTGGGTCACTAGACCAACGCTGCCCCAGCACTTTTAAAGGGGATAGCACAGGAGTGGCTAAAACATCTCTGTGGTGCCAGTAGGTTCCTACCTGTGGGAAAGAACCTCTAGGGTCTGGGGATTCTGGGTTTTGATTCATGTTGAGCTGGTGGAGGGGCTCACAATAGATGGCATATGGCCAGGATGTGAAGCCTGTGGGAGTCACTTAGTTTTTAGGCAATAATTAGAGTGCTAAATATTGTCAGTGTTGTCTCTCAGTCAGTCCAATGCAAAACAGAAAGACTGCTTGCAGAATCGGAAAGTCACATAGTACACAAATGGGACAGTAGAGAAAAGGGGTGTCTTCAAAGCCTAGCGAAGCTTCAGTGGAGCTTCTTCTTCTGATATTTTAGATACAATGGGTCCATTCTTTCTTTACGTTCCCTCTCCCCACATTGACTTCAATTATTTGGGGTGGGTAATTTTGTTTCTTCATTACTATAAAGAAAGTGGCTTTCTGTGTCTATGTATCATTAGGCTTTAATCTATGAGAGGCAGCTTGTTTGTGCAAAATATAATTCAATGTTGTTATGATTCTTCTCCAGCACTTCCTAGGCACTATAGTCAAGAATTCCAAGCAAGCCTAATTGTGGTTAAACTAGACATATATTTAACAAGCTGACTGACTTAATAATGTAATTATGAAGCAGTCATTCATTTTGCAACACCACATTTATTTAGAAGGAGGACTGCATTACATGGAGAAGTATGAGCAATCATAAGAGCCAAAGTTAGATACCTAGAACATGATGAGTTGCACAGAAAAGTGAAAAATACTGAAAATTAGCTGGCAGCGCTCTAGTTTATTTCAAAAGAAAATTCTCCACAGCATTAGGACTAGATTGTGGTTATACAGTGGTATACGAAAGTGATAATTAAGATTTCCTCATGGCATTATGGGTATCCAGATCTTTGGTTTTGATCTTCGTTGTAAGAGAGCATTGAACTTACTGCTCCCAACCTAGCAAACAAGTCGGCAAAGAGGATTGGACAAAAAATAGATGGAACCATGGTTCTGCTCTCTTCATACCAGAGCTGGCTGGAGGTGCTGTGTTGTGGGTAATGGAACAGGGGATCTTCAGAGGATGCGTGTCTCACACAGGTGTCTCCAAAGCACAATGTCTCCTGAAGGTACTCGTAAGGTGGTATAACAGAGCTTATGCACTACTCCTTACCAAGGGCTGTGCCTATGGGCACAGTCTGGCTCTTAACTTCCAACTAAAGCAGACTTTGAAAAGCAAGAAGCTGATACAGAAATAGAATCTCAGCCATTGTGTATCATTCAGGTTTATTAATAGATGTGGACTCTCAGATGGGCAATCAAAATAGCTATTAAGAATTTGATATAGTGTTGATTTTCTCATAAATCTGTACATATTTGAAGGCAACAGAGATACTCTGGCAGAGAAAGCAATGAGCAAGAAGGGATTTCTCTTTTCCTTTGTGCAATAGCAAGAAGCTGGTCATTTTTCACTTCAAATTTTGGTTCCAAAAGTAAACATCTTTTTCAAAGTACCACAGACTCAGTATGAATCTCAAACCTGCCCGGGGAAGGTGATAGGAATTAGGACTGAGGTAAAACATTATGGACTAGATTGACGTTTGCATGTCATCTTCAGTGAATTATAGTGTGTAGCTATTCTGCCCACAGAGCTCCAAAAAAGGAACTGTGGCCCAGAAAGAGAGTCTCTAGACAGGCCCTAACCACTAGCCCATCCTCCTAGCTCTAGGGGCTCAATATTATTTGACTTGTATGGGTGTACATGGAAGGGGAACAGGGTCAAAGAGACATTGCAAACTTGACCTTCTATGTGATTTTCACTGATAGTGCTACTGCTGGCACAAAGGGAGGAATAGGATAAGGATGGAGTCAGGGACAGAATGGAGAATTCACCACTGCTGATGGAAGGTTAGCAGAGTGACTGAGTCAGCCACAATTCTCTGTGAGCTGCCCAGTGCAACATGGCTCTCCTGCATTAACCCTCATGCACAGGCTGTGCCAAACCATAGCCATGCCCCAGTCCTCTCACTTCACGAACCCATCTCATGGTCTCTACGCAGAATATTTTTCCAGGTTTACCTTTTTTTTTTTGTTTCTAAATTGGCTATAGGCAAAATATTGCAAAACATCTTAGTGCCTTAGGCCCAGAAACTGAAAGGAATTTAGGTACCTGACTCCCACTGAAATTAATGGCAGTTTGTGATCTAAATACTTTTAAGGATCTGGGACATGGACTTCTAAGGCCTATTGATTTCCAATGGGACAGGGGTGCTAAGTCATTTAGGCACTTCTGAAAATGTTACCCAACACATCTGAACTCTGTATGCCTAATATTGGGCACCAAATCTATATTTGTGCACTGGCTGTCTCAGATGTCCTGAGCCTCTGCAGTTCCAATGAATCCTTTAGGAATTGTGGATGCTCAGCCCCTCTGGAAATTAGGGAGCTTTTATTGAAGTGCCTAACTCTGATCTCCCCAACCTTGACATTGTTTTTATTGTCCCAACTGTTGCAGAGACTGGAGAGATGCAGACATCAGCACATTCTTCTCCCCCTCTGCCGCACATTTTATCCATGTAACAAATTCTAGCATGTGAGCCGCCATTGGTGTTAACATTGGCCGAAGGGGTGTGAGGAAGCAGGAAATCTGCTTGATGTTCAGGTCCCAGGCCTCCTGAGACCATTCACAGACCGAGTCCTGTCATTCTGTTGGAGACAATGAGCCAGATTCTCCCCTCAGCTACACCCATATGATTTCATTGATCTCATTAAGCACTGTGCGTAAGTACAGAATTTGGCTCTATATGCAATTCTGTCCCTTTACCATTACAAAGCACGTCCTTGCTTCTAGACAAGGTGGATTGTAACTGGCCATAACTAAGAGAATCAATGAGATGTCTTTTCTATTTGTTTATTTCAATTCATTTAGTGTGTATTTAGGGCTATACGTATAGTGCATAAGAATGAATATACAAAACACAGGATGACTGATCTGGCCAGTTCTCTAGGGTGACCAAGAGGACAACAGAAATTGTTGGGGAATGGGTAGAAGTAGATTACAGGCATACTGAAAGCAGAGCCATGGCAGGATTCCTGCCAAGTCTGAGTCCCACTTATCTCTGACCTTCCCCTTGCTGTGAATTCCTCCTTCACACTCACGCTGCTCTCCATTTTTCTATGCCTCGTCCTTCTTCCAATGTTTAACATCCTGCTTAGTTTGGAAGAGATCAGGACCAGGTCCTCTCATTGCTTATTTGTCCAGAGAAGCTGAGATGAGATACAGTATTTGGACTTAGGACATTCTCATTTATAGTCACTTTTCCAGGGGACTGTCTGAGAGACACGGGGATCTCAGTGATTGCCTTGTGGCTGCGTAGATTGAGGCAGTGACACAACGGAGATCCTCTTGATCTTGTAACCTCTTTCAGTACAGTCTATTATTCCACTAAACCACATGGACACTTTCAATATCAACTGTAGTTCATTTTAAGACACATTTTTGCTGGCTTTTTTGGTTTGTGAGATCAGAAAGCCGGCACTCCAGCACACTTATAGTTGATAAAGGGGAACATAAGAAAAATTTCCTAATTCTCAAATTTGTGTTCCCCTTTCTACTGTGGGTGATTAGAGGTACTTTAGAATATAGACAGCTAAATAAACGGATGGGTAGGACTTTCTTAAATAAGAAAATATATCTATCATTGGAGCTGTTTGAAAAAATTGTCCAAATTTTGATTTTTATACAATTATTTTTAAAAATCTGGAATTATGATTCAGAGGAAAACCACTTTGCAATCCCCTTTCTTGGTATGTTTTCAGCTATTATAGGTATTTGTACAGTCCCCATTAACATAGCATTTAAGCACCTCACAATCTTTAATGTATTTTCCCACCTCCCCACAAGTTAGGGAAGTGCGAGTAGCAGTGGAAGGGATTAATTTTATCTGGACACTTGTGTTACCTACCTGGGGTTCTTTCAACCCAAAGCTCTTCGTAATTTTTACTCTTTGCAAGGTGGTGTCAGGAAATAGATCAGGGGGGACACGGCCGTCCAACCGACAGATGGCTGGCACAAGCAGGACAACACAAGAGTGCTTTCACTTAAAGCTAAACTTTACTTAGTCTCAAGTAATATGTCTGCAACAGGTTAGTAAAACACCTCCAACTCTTGATAAATTATCAAAGCTGAGTGTGGCTCTCGAGTGACACAGCAGCAGGCTTCTGGTGACCAAATCTTCCATCTGCCAGTGGGGACCGCAAGATGTATCCAAAGGGAAAGTCCAAATAGGGTGACCAGATGTTCTGATTTTATTGGCACAGCCCCAATTTTTGGGTCTTTTTCTTGTATAGGCTCCTATTACTCCCCATCCCCTGTCCTGATTTTTCACACTTGCTGTCTGGTCACCCTAAATCCAAACGAGTCCAACTACCTCAAACTTTCCTCCCTTATTTATACATTAGTAATAGAATGACATGTCCCTTAAAGAAAACTTGTTAAGGAAGCAGTTTCAATGGTCAAACAAGAAATTCCTTCTGGTTATTGATTAACCAGGTGTAGGTTTTTCCAGAGTTTGCAGCCTTGAGGCCCCAGTAGACATTTCTGGGGCACATCCTTCTCTTCTAAAATGCATGTATCAGCAACTTTGAAACAATTCTTATCAGGAGGGATGCAGGGTCAAGCTGCCCTTTCTGTGGCACCCAAACCCCCTCCCCTCTTGCCTTGGTCAAGCTGCATGGCCACTTTACATCCTGAAGACTAGGCTGCTTTTAGCAATAAGCCATAGTGGTTTCAGGCACTTTACTGGTTTGCCAAAATCTCCCAGTACTCTTGCCCATAAAGAATTGGGTTAAAATCATTAACATTTCTAGAGCTGTGAAAAGTTTATGTGAACCTCTGAACAGTTTTGATCTGCATAGTTTCACAAACCTCAAATGTTGCTGTTTTGGTTTCAGTTAAGAACAAACTCTAAATCTTATAGTTAAACTCATCTAACAATTCTAAGTGCTTCTCTTAGGTTTATAGCAAAAGTAGAGTTGGATACAAGTTTAAAAAAATCTAGATCTATGTTTTCAAGCAACCCAACATCTTGAGATGTTTGAATCTCTGTATATGAGTTGGAGCTTTATCTAATACAGAAACATGAAAAAAATCATAACTTTTGGTCAACTTTGATGCATAATTATACATCAGCACAGATTTGTCTCAAACTGGCACTAATTTTCTAGAAATGGGCTCAGGGCATGAACCTGATCTAAGTTAAGAGTTTGGAATAGCATGGTTTTGGGTTTCATGGCAAGCTTTTGGCACAGCTCTACAGATTTCAAAGAAGCTGCCGAACAGTCAGACAATTGTGACTTTTAGTGATTAAAAGTACAATATAGAGAGACCTTACCTATTTCTGTAATTTCATTCCCATAAGTTCTGACATATAGCAACATTAGAGCATAATGAGAGCGCTCTGCAATGCACTTTAATGTTGGCACTGAGCCAAAAAGTCACTCTACTGGCAAGACAAAGCCTCTTTCTGTTCAGAGGTCCCTGAATCGTCTCTGACACTTTTCCTTATATAATTTGTGAACTGTCTTCACCCTGCCCCCCACTCTCCTGTTATTTTAGCTATGAAGTGTGGTGAGAATCTGTTCATGACAGCCTCAGTTCATGGTCACCTGTCACTGAGTTCAATTCTTGGCCCCGCCACAATCCTGTGTGAACTTGGGCCAGTCACAATTTCTCTACGTCTGTCATCCAGGCACGAGGAGAAAGACTTTCCCCATTTCTATCACGCCAATTTTATTATTGTTGCTTCCCTGCTGCACAGGGAGGTTGTGAGGGTAAATTTGTTAATGTCTGAGTCCTCCAGTGCCACTAGGGCTGTATGGGTACCTAGATAGCTAAAGTCCTTAGAAGCCA
>NC_133771.1:13927684-13942743 GCF_003597395.2 Chelonoidis abingdonii | reverse complement strand
CTGCCGCACATTTTATCCATGTAACAAATTCTAGCATGTGAGCCGCCATTGGTGTTAACATTGGCCGAAGGGGTGTGAGGAAGCAGGAAATCTGCTTGATGTTCAGGTCCCAGGCCTCCTGAGACCATTCACAGACCGAGTCCTGTCATTCTGTTGGAGACAATGAGCCAGATTCTCCCCTCAGCTACACCCATATGATTTCATTGATCTCATTAAGCACTGTGCGTAAGTACAGAATTTGGCTCTATATGCAATTCTGTCCCTTTACCATTACAAAGCACGTCCTTGCTTCTAGACAAGGTGGATTGTAACTGGCCATAACTAAGAGAATCAATGAGATGTCTTTTCTATTTGTTTATTTCAATTCATTTAGTGTGTATTTAGGGCTATACGTATAGTGCATAAGAATGAATATACAAAACACAGGATGACTGATCTGGCCAGTTCTCTAGGGTGACCAAGAGGACAACAGAAATTGTTGGGGAATGGGTAGAAGTAGATTACAGGCATACTGAAAGCAGAGCCATGGCAGGATTCCTGCCAAGTCTGAGTCCCACTTATCTCTGACCTTCCCCTTGCTGTGAATTCCTCCTTCACACTCACGCTGCTCTCCATTTTTCTATGCCTCGTCCTTCTTCCAATGTTTAACATCCTGCTTAGTTTGGAAGAGATCAGGACCAGGTCCTCTCATTGCTTATTTGTCCAGAGAAGCTGAGATGAGATACAGTATTTGGACTTAGGACATTCTCATTTATAGTCACTTTTCCAGGGGACTGTCTGAGAGACACGGGGATCTCAGTGATTGCCTTGTGGCTGCGTAGATTGAGGCAGTGACACAACGGAGATCCTCTTGATCTTGTAACCTCTTTCAGTACAGTCTATTATTCCACTAAACCACATGGACACTTTCAATATCAACTGTAGTTCATTTTAAGACACATTTTTGCTGGCTTTTTTGGTTTGTGAGATCAGAAAGCCGGCACTCCAGCACACTTATAGTTGATAAAGGGGAACATAAGAAAAATTTCCTAATTCTCAAATTTGTGTTCCCCTTTCTACTGTGGGTGATTAGAGGTACTTTAGAATATAGACAGCTAAATAAACGGATGGGTAGGACTTTCTTAAATAAGAAAATATATCTATCATTGGAGCTGTTTGAAAAAATTGTCCAAATTTTGATTTTTATACAATTATTTTTAAAAATCTGGAATTATGATTCAGAGGAAAACCACTTTGCAATCCCCTTTCTTGGTATGTTTTCAGCTATTATAGGTATTTGTACAGTCCCCATTAACATAGCATTTAAGCACCTCACAATCTTTAATGTATTTTCCCACCTCCCCACAAGTTAGGGAAGTGCGAGTAGCAGTGGAAGGGATTAATTTTATCTGGACACTTGTGTTACCTACCTGGGGTTCTTTCAACCCAAAGCTCTTCGTAATTTTTACTCTTTGCAAGGTGGTGTCAGGAAATAGATCAGGGGGGACACGGCCGTCCAACCGACAGATGGCTGGCACAAGCAGGACAACACAAGAGTGCTTTCACTTAAAGCTAAACTTTACTTAGTCTCAAGTAATATGTCTGCAACAGGTTAGTAAAACACCTCCAACTCTTGATAAATTATCAAAGCTGAGTGTGGCTCTCGAGTGACACAGCAGCAGGCTTCTGGTGACCAAATCTTCCATCTGCCAGTGGGGACCGCAAGATGTATCCAAAGGGAAAGTCCAAATAGGGTGACCAGATGTTCTGATTTTATTGGCACAGCCCCAATTTTTGGGTCTTTTTCTTGTATAGGCTCCTATTACTCCCCATCCCCTGTCCTGATTTTTCACACTTGCTGTCTGGTCACCCTAAATCCAAACGAGTCCAACTACCTCAAACTTTCCTCCCTTATTTATACATTAGTAATAGAATGACATGTCCCTTAAAGAAAACTTGTTAAGGAAGCAGTTTCAATGGTCAAACAAGAAATTCCTTCTGGTTATTGATTAACCAGGTGTAGGTTTTTCCAGAGTTTGCAGCCTTGAGGCCCCAGTAGACATTTCTGGGGCACATCCTTCTCTTCTAAAATGCATGTATCAGCAACTTTGAAACAATTCTTATCAGGATGGATGCAGGGTCAAGCTGCCCTTTCTGTGGCACCCAAACCCCCTCCCCTCTTGCCTTGGTCAAGCTGCATGGCCACTTTACATCCTGAAGACTAGGCTGCTTTTAGCAATAAGCCATAGTGGTTTCAGGCACTTTACTGGTTTGCCAAAATCTCCCAGTACTCTTGCCCATAAAGAATTGGGTTAAAATCATTAACATTTCTAGAGCTGTGAAAAGTTTATGTGAACCTCTGAACAGTTTTGATCTGCATAGTTTCACAAACCTCAAATGTTGCTGTTTTGGTTTCAGTTAAGAACAAACTCTAAATCTTATAGTTAAACTCATCTAACAATTCTAAGTGCTTCTCTTAGGTTTATAGCAAAAGTAGAGTTGGATACAAGTTTAAAAAAATCTAGATCTATGTTTTCAAGCAACCCAACATCTTGAGATGTTTGAATCTCTGTATATGAGTTGGAGCTTTATCTAATACAGAAACATGAAAAAAATCATAACTTTTGGTCAACTTTGATGCATAATTATACATCAGCACAGATTTGTCTCAAACTGGCACTAATTTTCTAGAAATGGGCTCAGGGCATGAACCTGATCTAAGTTAAGAGTTTGGAATAGCATGGTTTTGGGTTTCATGGCAAGCTTTTGGCACAGCTCTACAGATTTCAAAGAAGCTGCCGAACAGTCAGACAATTGTGACTTTTAGTGATTAAAAGTACAATATAGAGAGACCTTACCTATTTCTGTAATTTCATTCCCATAAGTTCTGACATATAGCAACTTTAGAGCATAATGAGAGCGCTCTGCAATGCACTTTAATGTTGGCACTGAGCCAAAAAGTCACTCTACTGGCAAGACAAAGCCTCTTTCTGTTCAGAGGTCCCTGAATCGTCTCTGACACTTTTCCTTATATAATTTGTGAACTGTCTTCACCCTGCCCCCCACTCTCCTGTTATTTTAGCTATGAAGTGTGGTGAGAATCTGTTCATGACAGCCTCAGTTCATGGTCACCTGTCACTGAGTTCAATTCTTGGCCCCGCCACAATCCTGTGTGAACTTGGGCCAGTCACAATTTCTCTACGTCTGTCATCCAGGCACGAGGAGAAAGACTTTCCCCATTTCTATCACGCCAATTTTATTATTGTTGCTTCCCTGCTGCACAGGGAGGTTGTGAGGGTAAATTTGTTAATGTCTGAGTCCTCCAGTGCCACTAGGGCTGTATGGGTACCTAGTTAGCTAAAGTCCTTAGAAGCCAAAGGATGAATATTGATGTTCGTAGGGGCAGAAGCTGATGGGGCAACTCTCTCTGTTTCTTTCTCCCTCCTTTTCTTCCTTTCCTCCCACAGCATCCTTCCTCTTCACTCCCAGAACCAAAACATGACTCGTCACATCTCTTTAGCCCTCTGGCAACATTTCTTTTCCTAGTCAGTGCTGAAAGCCCTATGTCCTCCCCCACAAACCCCATCCCTCACCAAAGGCAAAGAGCAAAGAGACAGCTTTAGCTTCAATTTCTTGATCACTATCACTGCTACTGGCTCTGAGCCGGCTCCTCTCCTTCTCAAAGCTGCCTTCATGATGTGTGACTTCTCCGAGCCTGAGATAAGGGCTAGGTAACTGAAACAGGATGAGACATAGAATGGTAGGAGAGCAACATTGGTGTGAAAGGGGAATTCTCAGTAAGGGGAAGGCAGGGACAGGTGAGACTTAATCTAGGCATGGTCAGCCATCATCCAAGCATGAGGTGAAAGACTTCTAACATAGCAGTAGGCCAATAAGAAAAAGTGCAAGGGCTGGGAACTGTCATCAGGTATGGACAGAAGAAACAGCACAAGAGAACATTGTATAAATTCATATGGTAGGACTCTGATCCTGCAATCATTTAGGCACATGCTTAACTCTAAGCACCATAGACTTCTCTTGTTTGCAGATGTCAGAGCTCACAGAACCTGGACATTAATCAGAGGATGTCCTCTATATCAAGAGAGGCTAGGCATTGTAGGATGTTGCGTTGGAGACTCTTCCA
The DNA here is from genome assembly GCF_003597395.2 of Chelonoidis abingdonii. Taxonomy (NCBI): domain Eukaryota; kingdom Metazoa; phylum Chordata; order Testudines; family Testudinidae; genus Chelonoidis; species Chelonoidis abingdonii. Next base: position 13,938,620 of record NC_133771.1, on the reverse strand, counting down.
CAGCATGAGTTATTGGCTGTGATTCTGCCCTTCAGGGACAACATAGGGAGCATACCAGGCTAAGTCAGTGCATGGTTATGACAACTCTGGTCAAGCCAGAGGGCAGGCTATTTAGCATGGTCAAGGCTTGGGAACAGTTTTGACCTTTGCTCTGTGCCAGACTTTTTGAATGCTGCAATAGTGAGTACAGTAATTGGGAAATTGAAGCAGCTAGTCTTTGGTGACCAATCCAAAGTGAGAGATGACCTCATTGTGGAGGTTATCTGTTATATTTGAATGCAGTGGAAAAGGAGTTAGATAGACACAGAGGGAGCTGATGGAAACACAGAGGTCTGCTGTGCTGGCTTCATTGTTCTAGCAGCAAAACTGATACTAACACAAAAGAGAGGCATTACACTGAGGAGGCGGAGGAACAGAATACCCAGATATTTAAAGGGACAGATCATGTTTCTCTACCCTACTTTAAAAGCTTCTCAAATATGTACAGGAGATTTTGACAGACCAGTAAAAGGTCAGGGACAACTATCAATATGGTAATATTGATTATCATACCTGTTGCTAACAACAGCCAAAACTAATAGGCCTTTTTGCAGGCCTGTACTGCCTCAGCATGATTAAGCAGGAAGGACTAAGCCTCTTGCTCAATCTTTGCCTGACTCTGCACCTCTCCCTGAGGAAATCTCTGTTGGACATGGTGGGGTCTGTGGTTTAGGAGAAAAGCAAGAAGCTTATCTATATTTCCCTTCTGAGTTGTGTCTGTGAGGGCCTCAAGACATGCATAACCTCAGGAACACACCTGGCTAATTAGTAATCTGAGGATACCTCTTGCTTAGCTTTTGAAACTGCTTGCCTAATAAGTTTTTTTTGATTGATATGTCATTGTCTTCTAACAAGGAAAAAAAAGAGGGATGAGGTTTGGACTCTTTGTGGCCTCTTTATGGACAAAGTTTGAGTTCCCCAATGGCAGCTGAAAGATGGGCCAATCAAAAGGCTGCTGCTGCTGCACCACTTGAAAGCAACAAACCGTGCTACTGACTTTTCACTTCCCTGACATTACTGATGGAACCAATATTGTTCTGCTATCATTGATGGGCTAGGAGAAAAAGTTTCCTGAATTGCTGCAGCAATTGTGGTGTACTTGACAGTTCTGGGCCCAGTTGGAGACAGTAGGTCACTCCGCAGTCTGTATGCCTTAGGATCCCATCACCGTCGGCAAGGCTGAAACTCTTCGTCCATCTGGAAAAGAGTGGCAACTTACCAATTGCTTAAAATGTTTAAGGTACATGTACACCACCCATGATTTGCAATTTTTGTTGCTCTTGCCTTGCCTCTCCACCAGCTGCTCTGCTGGCCACTCATCATGCCTCTCGGCCGCACCAGCCACCAATTCACCAGCTGACGGTCAGCTGCTGTCTGCTGCCACATGCCTCTCCTCTATGACCTCTGCACATTAGTCTCTTAGTAATGTTCAGCTCTTTGCAGGCTGGTCAGAAACAAATCCTACCACAACTGATTTCAGCTCTGATTAGGCATTTGACTTAATAAAAAGGCTTCTAATGAAGCCTATTTAGCTCTAGTCTTTGAATAGTGGGGAGGCTGCCAGGGGAGTTGTCACCTATGGTCGGCTGCAGGAAGTAACTCTGCGGGCTGCAAGACCCCTGCTCTAGGGAAAGATAACAGTGTGATGGTCCTTGCTCGGGGTGCTTGGTAGGGGAGCATCACCTAGTAGTCAGGGCTTAGGCTCGTGACATGCAGGGGGGTTGTTGTTAGGGGAGCCCGGGCCCTCTCACTTCACTGGGCTCTGACCCGGGGCCTTTTGAGGGCTGTCTGGGGCTGCTCAAGGGTGCCCTCCCTGGACTACTTCCTACCACCTCTCTGCGAATGTCCCAAAGTCACCATCTGGGTATAGGTGGTGTGAAGGATGTCTGCTCATCCCAAGGCACCTTCTGGCACGTGCGTGTAGTGAGATCACTCACTTTTCTCTCTCGGGCAGCAACTGCCTCTTCTGACAGTACGGCCCAGCCTTCTGGGGCATTTTAGTGCAAGTGCCTTCCCCTCCTGGGATAGTTCAAACAAAAATAAAGGGGGATTAATGAAGTCCAGAGTTCACATGAAAGGGAGAGGGGAATGCTTCCCTCTCTGGATGTCTCCAGTGGTCCTGGAAAATTTTTAATAGGAGGGCAGCTCCCTTGCTGCTGTCCACCCCCGAACCCAGAGCTGAGGCTGGCAGCTGGGACCACAGGGGCGTGAGGCCAGCAACTGAGAGCCTGGGGGTGCTGCAGCATACCCCACGCCCCTAGTTCTTGCACCTATGGCTGTCTCTGTGGCAGCTCTTCCCTACCCTCAGGGAGGGACCTTTGGGAAGCTGTTTAGGAGAGATTCTGCCTTCCCTCAGCTTGTATCACCTAGAGCTGCCAGTAACAGGTCTGCTCTCATCCCTGGGCTGCCCCAAAATCAACTGCTCCCCTGCCTTTTAACTCCTCCTCCAGCTGGATCATTTCCCATAGGTGTCGGGAGGTGAGGCTGGCTGGGCCCAGAGTAGTTCCTTAACCCCTCATTGCCTAGTGTGGAGTTTGTATCACAATCTGCTTGGGAAAACACTGGCAAGTAGGAGTCAGTGTGGTAGGGTAACACCCTGTAAGAGTGGACAGGGGAATGCATTTCTGTTTGCATTGTGCATTTGGGGGTTCCTTCTCTTTTTGTTCATAGGAGGAGTGTTAATTAATGAAGAAGGCAGGTCACTGATCCAGAGCGATCTGGATCTATTGGTAAACTGGGAGCAAAAAACAATATGCACATTAGTGTGGCCAATTGTAAAGTCATACATCCACAAACAAGGAATGTAGCCAAGTTATGACTTGATCACAGTCTGCGAGTACCTAGGGAAAGAGAAATATGATCAGAGAGTGTGGTAAACGTCTGTCCCAAATCTGGACCTTAGCGTCCAAAATCTGGGTGCTTACTATGATTCTCCCCCCAAGCTTATACCCAGCTTGGCTCTTATCGTCGCTGCCACCAGATAGGTTCTGGCCCTATCAGCCCTCAGTCGCCCAACTTACCCTGGGGACCCACAAGACCCAGAGCCCCCTGGGTCTCCCTGTCTCATCCCCCAGCTCCCCCCTTCTTTGGTTCGCCGAACGATGCCTTACTATGCTCCTTGAATACAAACCCAGCGAGGACTAACTACTTCCCCCTGAGGTATGCACACCTAGTTAAGCTTACACAAAGAGATTCACCCCCCCTTTTCTCGTAGCAGTAACTAAGAAAAACCTCAAACACAAGAGAACAGTATGTCTCCCTTCCCTATAACTTGTTCCCGTAGCTGTTCCCGCCTGGGACAATAGGAAAGAAACACAGAGCATGGGCTCCCCCTCCCCACGCACACAGAGGTAGACAGAGCCCCGGGCACAGAAATTCCTCTCCCGTTGCTCACTAGGAAAAGAAACCCACACAATGTTTAAAAAGAAAACTTAATATAAAAAGAAAAGAACTTACATATACAACTCGCATAAGAAACCAATACAGGGATAGGCGATTAAGAAAATAGGAATAAAAATCACTGATTAAAAATAGCCAATAAAACCAGTCCAGCAAAATCACAGACACAGTAAAATCAACACAAAGCAAATAACAGCCTACTTTGTCCGTTGTTGTAACCCACGTTGTAAAGAGTACGAAAGAAATGGAGTTAACAGAAACTCCACATAGCCGGGAGAAACAAAGACCCCGAGTTTCCAGTTCCCTCCCAGACTTTAAAAAAATCCAGGTCTCTGATTGGTCCTCTGGTCAGGTGTTTGGTTCCCCCTTTGTTCACCCTTTACAGGTAAAAGAAAATTAACCCTTACCTATCTACTTATGACAGAGAGCTCTTCAATTTAACAGACAAAGGTATAACAAGATCTAATGGCTGGAAGCTGAAGCTAGACAAATTCAAACTAGAAACAAGATTTTAGCAATGAGGATAATTAATCGTTGCATCAGTTTAGTGAGAGTCGGTGGATTCTACATCACTTGACATTTTAAAATCAAGTTTGGATGCTTCTCTAAAAGAAATGCACTAGTTTGAACAGGAATTATTTTGCAGGGGTCGCTCTAGCTACAGGCAAATGAGGCAGCCGCCTAGGGGTGACAGATTTCTGGGAGAAAGGATTTTCTTTTTGATGGGGAAAACTGAGGTGAGAATGAAATGATAGTTGATAATGGATGCTGGAAAATGTAGTCTCTGATTGATCAGTGCATGCACAGTTATGACTGTTTTCCCTGTTATGGACTGGGATGTAGGCAGCCTGGCCCAGTAGTCAGAGCAAGAGTCAGGTTTAGTGGGCAGAGCAGGCATCCAGATTGGGGAATGAAGCTGAGGGTCAGCACCAGAGTTGACTGCCAGTTACCAGACTACTGGACAAGCCAGAGCCAGAGTCAGGAATCAAAGCTGAGGAGTGGAGTCAAGGTCAGATACCAAATGCCAAAGTCAAGGTTCAAGCCTGAGTCAGAAATTAGAACCAGGGTCAGTACTGTCCTGCTGAAATGTGTGGTAACATTGTATGTGAAGTTGTCAGATTCCCCGGAATGAAGTTATTAACACATGTTCCAAACCACAGCAGAAGTTGGCAAACAGGTCTGACTCAAACAAACGAATATGTGCTCTGTTTAATTTGCTTTTAAGCAGGAAACTGAGTCATCAAGAAGGAAGGGTAGACAAAGCCCAAACAGGCAAGGAAAAGCAGTAGTGAAACTGCTTCTCCATAGGTGTTTTTCTCCTGAATCTCAGCTGGAAATGTGTTTCAGGCATGGGACAGATATCCCAAGGCACATCTCTCCTCCCTGATCATCAAATTAATGATACCAGAATGGACAAAGGAAGTGTTTGTTGGATAATGAGAGAAGAGGTCTTGACCTAAGAAGTTTGATCAGTAAAACTGCTGAAAACGTGGTGAGAATCTTTGCTTGAACCTGATATAGTTTAAGTTAGTCACCAGTAGACTTTTAACTTTAGTTTCTTGTAACTATTTCCTACTTTTAAGCCTCATTCCTTGTACTCCCTTAAAATCTATCTCTTTGTAGCTAATCAGATTGTTTTATTGTTTTATCTAATCCAGTGTGTTTGAATTGAAGTGTTTGGGAAACTCCATTTGGAATGGCAAGTTTGGTGCATATTACTTCTGTTAAAGAAATGACAACTTTATTTAATGTGTATTGTCCACGGAAGGGCTATGCAGTACAAGACATATATTTCTGAGGGAAAATCTAATCTAAGATTGTGGTGTGTTGGGGTCAACCTGCAGTATAACCAAAGCTGGAAAGAGTCAGGATGTGGCTGGTTGGCTGCAGCACACACAGACAGAGCTGGGAATGACGTGCATGCTGGATGCTCTTTGTAGGCAGTCCAGGCTGAAGGCTACAGCAGCAAAGCAGTGCAATGGGCACCCCAGGTTAGACGGCATAGGTGATGCTGCTACTCATTAGTCTGGATTGTTACCCTGGTGTGTTGCAATGGGTCTGTTTATCTCTTATGTAAATTGCATTTCTAATGTCTCTTAATGTCCCCTGGAAATACCTTCTAGATGGCAGAAACACATTCCTTTGTCTAGAGTGGGGTAACTTCAGTTCTACCCGGCAGATACAATTTAAAAACATAATTCTCAATATGTTTCTAATTTTGAATTTATCCTTCATACATACTCCACACCATAATATTATTGATCTTGGGTTATTAGCTTACTAGTGATATCTCACAGGACACATTTCAGATAGAAGTTATGACATTAGTGAGTTGGGGCATACTGAACTGGTCAGGCCAGCTGACACTCACTACCAGTTACCACTAAGACCTTTGCCTTCTTGCTTTAGGATACAGCTAGGGTCACAAGCTTGCATTGTAATTAATCATTGTGATGTCATGCTGCCCTTTACTGCTATATGTCATGCTTAGGGCCCTACCAAATTCAGGGTCCATTTTGGTCAATGTCACGGTCATAGGATTTTAAAAATAATAAATTTCACAATTTCAGATATTTAAATCTGAATTTTCATGATGTGGTAACTGTAGAGGTCCTGGCCCAAAAGAAAGTTATGTGTGTGTGCGTGTGTGTTGGGGAGAGCAGGTTATTGTACGGGCGGGGTCTTGGTCAGGGCTGGCCCAAGCGAAAAAGAAGAGCGCTGCCCTGCCTTACCCCCCCCTGCTTGCGCTGCTGAAGCCACGCCTCTGAGCATCATGCCACCCGAAGCCCCGCCCCAACCATCACGCCACCCGAAATCCCGTCCCCTCAGTGCACTGCGCCGCTCCAAGACCCTGCCCCTGCGAGTGCATGGAGGACTGGTTAAAGATTTTCAAATTTCACAGTTTTGACCATTAGCCTAAATTTTGAATTTCAGTGGGGAAGAAACCAATTTTATGTGACATTTTTCCTTTTTTGACCTATGTATGGGGATAGTCCACACTTTCAAAAGTGACAAAAAATGGTATTTGCATTTAAAAAAAAAGGACAGCAAAAGTACTTTCACAAGATACTGCAATCCCCTTCCAATTGTCAAAGAGTTCTAAAAGTGTTTTTTTTTTTTTTTTAAAAAACACACCCTATAGGATAATAACATGACCTCCTGCCTTTTAAATGCAGATGATACCAAACTGGGAGGGATTGCAACTGCTTTGGAGGATAGGATATGATCTGGACAAATTGGAGAAATGGTCTGAGCTAAAACAGGATGAAGTTTAATAAAGACAAATGCAAAAGTGCTCCACTTAGGAAAAGAACAATCAGTTTTCACACATACAAGAATGGGAAGAGACTGTCTAGGAAAGGAGTACGGCAGAAAGGGATCTAGGGTTATAGGTGGACGCACAAGCTAAATATGAGTCAACAGTGTGATGCTGTTGCAAAAAAGCAAACGTGATTCTGGGATATGCATTAACAGGTGTTTGTGAGCAAGACAACTGAGAAGTCATTCTTCGCTCTACTCGCACTGTTAGGCCTCAACTGAGTATTGTATCGTGTCAGTTCTGGGCATCACATTTCAAGAAAGATGTGGAGAAATTGTGAGAAGGGTCCAGAGAAAAGCAACAAGAATGATAGGTCTTGAGAACATGACTTCTATGAAGGAAGGCTGAAAAGAATTTGGGTTTGTTTTAGTTTGAAAGAGAAGACTGAGAGGGACATGATAGCAGTTTTCAGGTATCTGAAAAAGGGTGTCTAAGGAGGAGGGAGAAAACTTGTCACTGCTTAGCCGCTAAGGATAGAACAAGAAGCAATGGGCTTAACTGCAGCAAGGGAGGTGTTAGGTTTGGAGGACATTAGGTAACAGTTCCTAACTGTCTAGGGGTGTTTAAACACTGGAATAAATTGCCTAGGGAAGGTGTGGAATCTCCATCTCGTGGCAGATATTTAAGAGTAAGGTTATGATAAAATGTCCTATCAGGGATGGTCTAGACAGTATTGGTCCTGCCAGAGGCAGGGGACTGGACTTGATGACCTCTCGGGTCCTCCAAGCCTAAGAAATCTATAAATTAGTGCATTTTGGCTATTTTCCATTACCAATTTCTAACAATTTAGATTTGCCTCACCATACTCAATGCTGAGTCTGTACAATAGTAATTAGCAATTAAGGCCCACCTGCATTGTGATGTATCGGTGGAGAAGTATTGTGCCCATGAGTTGTGACAGGGCAATATCAGTAAGGCTACATTTTAGTCATGGGTATTTATGTAAAAATCATGGACAGGTCACGGCAGTAACAAAAATTCATGCCCATGACCTGTCATGAGTTTTACTATATTTTCCTAACTAAACTGGGATAGGGTCAGCTTGGGAGGGCAGCCCTGGGGCGGGCAGGTGCTGGATGGGGTCACAACCCAGGGAGTGCTGCGCCAGGCTGGCTCATGTTTTCTGTCACCACAAGCGGCGGGAAAAAACAAACAAACAAGCGATCGCGCTGCTGCCATTCGGTGGTGCAGTTCAAGCGGCAGGTCCTTTGCCCGTCCTTACTTTGGCGGCACTTCAGTGCAGCTCAAAGCGAAGAAAGGGACTGGAGGACCAGCCATGAATCTGCTGAATGACCCCAGATTGTGCCGCCTGATACAGATGGAGGGGCCGCCCCTTTGTATGGTTGTCCCAAGACACTGCTTTCCTTCGCTGGTGCCTGGATGCTGGCCCTGCAGCAGGTTCTCAGGGGGGAGTCATGGCAGGGGTGAAGGGGGCCAGTACCTGAGGAGGGAGTCAATGGGCCTGGTGGGAGCGCGGTTCGGTTCGGTACCGGGGGGGTTCGGGTCGGTACCGGGGGCGAAAAAAGGATCTCAATTGGGAGTTGCAGCCCAGGGAGCATCTCGGGTGTTCAGGGGAGGGGGCCCTGGGTGCTGGGGGAGGGGTTGGTGGGGCTGGGGCAGGCTCCCTACCCAGTCCTGCCTCTGCAATTCCCACTGCCTGTGGGCGGAAGCAGCACATGGAGCTAAGAGCTGAGGGAGGGAAGTTGCTGAGCCCCCTCACCTCCTAAACTCCTGCTACTGGAGGGTGAGGGTCCAGAGACTGCCCCAGAAGTGGCTGGTGCGCCTAGCCCAGCGGCTGCCCGGGTTGCTCAGATGGCTCCCAGACCAGGCACACCAGCTGCTGCAGAAGTCATGGAATGTCACGGAATCTGTGACTTCCCTGACCTCCATGACAAACATGGAGCCTGAACCATTAGTAGCAGACTGATCACTGTGGTTGCTGCAGCACTGAGAGGAGTGCAGGCTTAATTGAAGGTGATTAACCAATTTCTGTTGGGGACTACAGACACTTGTTTAGCAATTGCTGGCCTAATGAGGCAATTAGCTGAGTGATTTATAGGATATATGGGAGGAACAGGGTGAGCCTAGGGCTATGCTGAGCAGAGCAGGCTGTGTGTGATCATTGCCTCCTGTTCTAAACTTGCAATACTTGGTGTTACTTTGTAAGTGAAAAGTCACTACATATGTGGTGAAAGGGAAACAGCTTAGTGTATTTGTTGTTTAAGAGACCAAGAAACAGACCAGGCAGGATAGCACGCTGGGTAGCCATGAAGGGGCCCAGTGACAGAGGTCATTGGATCTGTTCATAGAGGAAGCTATCAGCTTGTATTGACGATAATACAGAATTAGCACCAGGAAAAGGGTTGAGAAAACAGTTTCAGAATTGCTGAAGCATCCCTTTTCCAATGTTTCTGAAACAAAGAGGTGTTTTTTGTTTTGTTTTTAAACTTTTTATTTCAAAGCGTAACTTAATTTCCATGAAGGAGTTTAAGAAGGTCTCAGTCTGAATGAAATATTTTCACTGAGTCAAATTGACAATTTTCAGTTTATTTACTTTTGGTTTGTGAACTTTTTCTGACATTGACTTTTTGTCCCACTTTAGAATGGGACAATTTTTTGAAAAATAGAAAATTCTTGCAGGGCAGGATAACTGTTTCCTCCTGACCACTAAAACATCTCATTATTTAGATGTCTTCATAGGTGGTGTTCACTTTGCTTCCTATAACACCAGTTCCATCCATGTCTTGTGCAAACAGTTGCATGTGTGTTACTTTTAACAATGTGCTCTTTTCAAAGGTCTTTGCAGAGTAATGATTTTTGGTACCGAATGGACACATTGTACTTGATGGCTTCTTGTGTTTGGTGATGTGCTACCAAGCCCTGTTTTATTTATGGATCTTTCTCAGATCTCCTTATTTGAACTGATGATGTAATATAGCTGTCTAATTCTTTATGTTAATCGGAGGTGGAAGATGAAAATATTTTTTGGAGAGGCAGCGTGCCCAGGCTCCTGACTCCATGGGGAAGGGCTTTCTAGACACAAGGAGTGGGCAGGCCCCAGTCCCCATCCTAGGCATGTAAGGGAGGAGCATGATCTAGGAAGGGTTGTTGGGTCCTACTCTGATGGGTGTTTCTGGAGGTGACTGTGCTGGAAACTTTGTTTCATGAGAAATGTTGACATTTCCAAGTTTGTTTTTCTTCAAAATTGGAACAAAACCAAGAATTTTCAGACGGACCCATGAAATGTCAATTAAAAAAAATCTTTGTCATTTTGTTTAGCAATTTTTTTTTTTAAAAATATTTTATATATATATTTACATTTCATGATGTCTGGAGAAGTAGCACACTACATGTCATATACCAAGGCATGTGAACAGTCAAAATATTCTATTTTTTAAAATCAAAGGCAGCTTGAAACATCTTACTTCATTTGAGGAAACAAATATATCTCTGGTTTGTGTTTGTGAACGTGTGGGACCAGGGCTCGACCCTCTCTGAGGGGCGGAGGGGAGCCACACCAACTCGCTACACGTTCTCTGGCCGGGCAGGCCCCCTGGCTCCGGTCCTGGGGCGACAAACACAAAGTCACAAGGCTTGGGTCCCCAGGTTTGGGGCAGAGCACCACTACAGAGTCAAAAATGGGGGACACAGGCCCTCTGCTTCAGGGAAGAGCAACAATACAGTCTAAAGGGGCCCAGCCTAAGTTCGGATGGGGCACCAAATGCAGCGTCACAAAGCTCAGACCCTTTTGGCTCAGTGTTGAGCAATGCACAGTCTATAAGCCCAGGCCCGTAGGCCTGAGCACCAGGAGAGGGGGAGACTGCCACCTGTAAGTGGGGTGGCAGGGGGGACGCAGGCCCACCCACTCCACTGCGTCCCAGCCCGGGGCCCTAACAGCGGCAGATGGTCTGCTGCTGCGTCAGTGGGGATCCTGCCTGCAACACACTGACATAGGCTTGGATATGGTTGCAGCCTGACTGGAGTTGGCTGCCCCCAGGTTACTTCCGACCTCCCTCTCTGGGCCTACCTGGTCTGTGGGGTCGCCCCCAGGAAGTCCAGCAGCATGGGCTTCTCGCGGCCCAGGCTGGGCGGCAGGTCCGGTAGTTCCTCAGGGAAGTTGGGGCTGGCTTGCTCCGGTGGTTCCTCCGGGTAACAGCAGGGCCGGGGGGGCTCCAGCGG
>NC_133771.1:13925476-13926780 GCF_003597395.2 Chelonoidis abingdonii | reverse complement strand
CCAAGTGGCGGGCGCGGGGAAGCTCCGGCAGCCCTTCCCAGTAGCGGGCGCGGGGAAGCTCCGGCAGCCCCTCCAAGTGGCGGGCGCGGGGAAGCTCCGGCAGCCCCTCCAAGTGGCGGGCGCGGGGAAGCTCCGGCAGCTCCCCCAAGTGGCAGGCGTGGGGAAGCTCCGGCAGCCCCTCCAAGTGGCGGGCGCGGGGAAGCTCCGGCAGCCCTTCCCAGTAGCGGGCGCGGGGAAGCTCCGGCAGCTCCCCCAAGTGGCGGGCGCGGGGAAGCTCCGGCCAGTCAGGGCGGCTACCGTGGGCCCTAGAGGGTTCCCAGTCTCGAGCTCCCTGTGGCAGGTCTGCTGTCGGCAGCGGCTGGGCTCCAGCTGAGCTCTGATGGCCAGCTTTTGTACTTATGCGTTGTCGCCTGACCCTGTGAGGGGCAGGCTCACCCCTCCTTAGCCCCGCCCACTCAGGCTTCTGGCTGGGCGCTCCCTCCCCTGGGCAGGAGGGGAGCCACACCGACTTGCTACAGTGTTGTAATATACAATTGTTTAATTCCAGGCAAACAGGAATAGTGAAACAGCTGCTCCTCTGGCTAGGACACTGAGTGCTATCTGTTAAAGATCCAAGTATCAGACTGTTTCATTACAACACTGAATTACAACAGTTTGCATTATCATTGACATGGCATGAAATAAATAGTGGGGGAGGAAATCTTGAAACAATTTTTTTTTTGAAGTAAGAAATCTTGTTTTGGAAAATGTTCCTGTGAAACTTAATCAAAATCAATATGATTTCATGAAAAATATTGGTTTTGTTGAAATGCCATTTCTCAACAGCCAAGTGAACAGTTTTCTGACCAGCTCTAGCCACTACTCCAGTTTCCTGCTTCTCTGTTGAGCAATTTTAAGTACACGAACAGCCCCACTGATTGTGGAATTGCTCATGTGCATAGATTTAATCAAGTTAGTAAGTGCCTGGAGGATCAGAACCTTAATGAGCAATATTGCCTTGCTCCCTGTGCTCTGGTGTGTGCCAGTGCTACTTCCATGGTTCCCCAGCATTGTTTTTTATCTGTTATAAATTGCTAATCAAGAGGGAAGCTATGGAACCTATCCCACATTTTGAAAACTCCTATTACTCTGCTCTACAGCCAAAATGCTTCTGAAATAAATGTAGTCAAACTTTACTAATTCTGGGTCACTGAGAATGAAAATGATGCTTAAAATTGTTGATTAGCTCTAGTCTAGCTGTTGGGCTCCAGACTAGAGCAGTGGAATCTCCTGGCAGGTGATGTTAGGGTTTCCATGTTCCGTGA
>NC_133771.1:13904754-13923512 GCF_003597395.2 Chelonoidis abingdonii | reverse complement strand
AGACATAAAATGTAAAAACTTAAATATCTTAGAAACAGTAGCCAATCAGTTGTTTTAATTGTCATATTTGAATTCAGCACATCAAAATACATAATAAATACCACATTTTATCTCTGAAGCAGACGACTTCTCAAAAATTGTAGACCAGTGTTATCTAGGATCAACAAGGCCCAAACCAGTCTTTGGCTTCATGCCTAAAAAACCACAAGGTGTGCCTCAGTCTGATGTAGTCTGCATCCCTTAGTCAGGCTCCAGACCTGCTTAGTTATGAAATTGCCTTCTTTGGAAGTGTTAAATTCACATACATACTGGAAAAAAAAAGAATTAACCTTTTGGCTTTGTCATCTCCTTGGCAATAATATGCTTCCTCCATATTAGCTTGTGGGGAAAATAAGTTGATACATTTTAAAAAGTGGGAATCCATAAGTCTTGTTGTTTAGAATGAAAACAAAATGTTTACTAGAGTGCCAGGACAGTGCCTGTCGTTCCAAAGTCACCAGTCATATTCTCAGAATAACTTTTCTGCTGTGTATGTCACAGTCAAGCACAGAACAGGTACCTTTGGCTAGACTCAGTCCCATAGGTGCAATTTGCAGGAATGCACCCTGTGCAATTGCCTGATTAGCTGTGCAAGAGGGGTTCCCTCTTTAGGGGAGAGCAGATAGTTATTCCTTGCTTCTCCTGTGAGTTCTGTCAACCTTAGCACTTCAGAGCTGGACAGGAACACAGCTGCTGTCCTAGGAGTCTGCCTAGGAGCTCTGCTGAACTGGTAAATTTCACAGTCAGTGTGTGTCTTCCTTGTATGGGCGCTATCAGCTGCCAGGAACTACTCCTCAGAGTGTGGGGGCTCCTGCACTCCTGGTGAACCATTTGGGGGCTTCTTCCATCAGGAGGACTGAGTAAGTCTGGCCTCTCTTATTCCCGCTCACTGAAACTGTTTAGCTTAACATCCTAAAACAAAAGTGCTCTGAAACACAAATGAGGTTAAATGAGAACCACAAGATATCTGAAATATTACCTACTTCAGGGCACAGTCATTGACGGGATAGCAGCAGAAAGAGGTGTCTGCCGATGTCACATGATATTGTCACAGGAGCCATGAGTGATGCAACTGTTTAAAGTTAATCCACAAAATCATATTTACAATAGAGGAACAAAAAGAGTAATCCAAGAACCAGAGTCCCTGCCCTGCTTACATCACAGCACAAAGAAAAGAAGGATTAACAAAATAAGGAAGCTGGGAAAGGGAGTGGCTGTTGGTTGGGTTTTTTTTCCTGTACACAAAGAATTACATATTCCATAACCACTGCCGAGACATTGCCAGGAAGGGGTCCTCATGAATATAGTCAGGTCCATAGTTATAAGTAATTAACTCACATTGAATGGTACCTTTCACCATGAATGGCCCCATTAAAACCGATGAGACTTCTTGCAAGGTATCATTCAAAGAGAATGAAGCTGGCTCAATAACAATACTTCTCAACCAGGTCTCAATGTATTGACTTAGGGCCTGACTTTTTAAAGGACCTTGATTTGGCCTCCGTTTTTGCAGTTGCAGTCCCTTTTGCCTGCCTGCCCTCCCATAACTACAGTGGTGATGGACAGAGACAATTATTTTGTAATGCAAGAAAAGAGATACCAGAAGCCGAGTAGACTCTTGTGATGGACAGGAACACAGACATTCCTATCTAGGATGAGGCATATGTGGACAGGTTATCTGGTTACACCAGTTCAGTTCACTGCTGTGGGTTATTGCAAAACTATTTCTTGTGGGTTGGGATGAGATAAATGGGAATGGATTTATTATCTTTGTTGTGCAATGTCAGTTGAATACTGAGGGTATATTGCAAGAAATCGAACTATTTCCTTAATGAATCCATATCTGGGGCAATTGTTGTACTCAAGTTACTTCACCTCACAGTTGAAACAAATTTTGCATTGAGTAGGATCCTCCTTTGGGCAGATATAGGGTAATAGGGCTCTGAAAATAGGTGAATTTACCTAAATTCTAGAAATAATTACAGTAACAGGAAATGGAAATAATAGATTCTAAGGTGAAAAGGGACTGTTGTGATCATTAAGTCTAGCTTCCTGTATGACAAAAGTCAGAGAACTTCCCCAAAATAATCACCATTTGGACTAGAGCATATCTTTAAAATAAACTACCAACCTTAATTTAAATATTGTCAGTGATGGAGAATCCCCCACAATCCTCAGTAATTTGTTCCAATATTTAATTTCCTTCATTGTTAAAAAATATATGCCTTATTTGCGGTCAGAATTTGTTTAGTTTGAACTTACAGTTATTGGATCTTGCTGGACCAAATCTGAGCGTAAGCCTCTTTGTCCCAAAAAAGTATAATAAAGTCTAAATACTTCTGTGGATCTGTGCATTTGTGCCTCATTTCCCCACCTGTAATATGGGGGTAATGGCGTTTCACTATTTCACAGGCATATTGTGTTGCTAAATGCATTAGAGATTGTGAGGTGTTCAGATATATGGCCCCCCATTACCACACTATGTGTCTGGATTTGGAAGGAAGGTTCAGTGTTGCGGATTCACAGATGAGAAGGAAGTTTCTTGATAACTAAACTGCATTTTCTTACACATCCCTCATTTGGCTCCTTATTTTGGTTTATTTTTCCTCATAAACCCTTAGTTTGCACCCAGTGAGCCCTTTGTGGATGGTAAATGTAGATGTCTAACACCTGACCGTCAGCAAAACTGCTCAGACCCTGGTCCTGCATTGTGATTCATATGTGCATCCTGACAGACTCCTCAAATTTAGTGGAGCTCTGTCCAGGTGTAGCAGTCAATTTGTACAGATCATAATACAGCATCAGGCCTGAGGAAGTATCCAGCAGATATCTGAGGGGAGCAGATGAGGTTTGTATCTTAATTACTCTCCTCTACTGAAGATGTAGTTTTTAAGATGGGAAAAACCATTCAAATAATACTTTTGCCTCTGCAGCATTTTGGAAGAAAGTCTGAGATTCCAGTTGGAACTGAGACAAAATCCTTCAGTAACTGAATGACAAAAGACTCGGGGTCAGGCATGATTAAATTGCCTGTGGATAGCTAGTGCCTGGATTCCAAGAAAGCAATACATCCAAGAGGATCTTAACACCAATTTCTCACAGCTCAGAAAAACTGCATCCCTCAAAACTGTGTCAGCAACATCTACTGAACATAACTATCAAAATGTAAACCAGATGAGTCCTATCTACAGTAGGAAAAATGGTGTGGTTTTAAAATGTGATAGCTAGTACATGGTATCTAACGTTTTAAAATCCTATAGACAGGTCTAGGCTCACTTAAAGCAACTAACACATGTTAAAACTACATCTGGCCCTGTCTACACTAGAATTTTAAATCTCAGCTATCACATTTAAAAAACATGCCATTTTTCCTATTGTAGATATGCCCATGGAGTCTGGGGGGAAAAAGGCTTGATTCTTCACTGGTGTCCAGCTAGTGAGGTCATTTACACCAGTGCAAAATAGGTGTGAAACACTACCAAATGAGAAGCATAGTGTTTTGTCCCCACTTTTCACTGGTGTAAATGACTGTACAAGGTGTATGTCAACAGAGAATCACGCCCTGGGAACAGAACAGAAGAAAACTATTTTGGCTATTTGTGCTTCTACTTTTAGCACAGTCTGTTGACCTACATTTGTATATATTCTACATAGTATGTAATGTTATTAGTAGACATTTAAATTGATTCGCATTACCTGCTTTGAAGTTTACTTTGACGTTCATAGATTTACAGGTAAAATGAGTCACCTGTGTCACTCAAAGGAAAATTCAATATGTCTAACTAGAAAAGACTCACAAGTAATGGATTCACATATATAAACACTGGCAAGTATCATATATAAAACTAAAAATTAACTTCCCAATAAAATAGCTTTTGGGGCTTGTTGCTGAATATGTTGAAAAGTGGAATCCAGACACTAGCTATTCACAAGCAATTTAATCATGCCTGCATCTGAGTCTGCACCAACCCCACCTCTAACAAACAGTCCCCAACTGATGTGAATGAGCCATTGATATGAGAAAGAGCACAAGGAGGGAGATGCAGACAGGTTTGTTAACCATTTGCAGACTGCTTGTGCAGGCAAAGAATTCAAAACTTATTTTGTAGCGAACTGTGGGGAAAATATGGTTGAACACTTAGTTCCAGGAAAACTTTTATATTTAAAAATGACTGAATTGATGTTGTCCCTGTCTTCCCCCAGTCCCCCCCACCCCAAACTTGCTAAACAGAAATTCACTGGGAAGCTGCTTCCATTGGCTTCAGAGGGCTTTGGATGACACCCTATGATCAAGCAGAGGAGGTAGTATTTTGAAACAATTGCCAACAAGCCAACATAAAGTTTTAGACAGGAAGTCACATTCCATATATAGTGTCATTTGTGAAATGGGTTGATGTCTGTTATTCATAAATAATCTAGGAAGTGCCAAACTGGATCAGATCAGGGGTCCATCTAATCCAGTATTTTGTCTCTGACAGTGTCCAGTACCAGCTACTTCAGAAGAAGGTGTAAGAACCCTGCAGTAGGCTGATGTGGGATAATCCTCCCTCCCCTCCCCCTGTGCATTAGATCTATTCCACATCTCAGATGGTTCAAATTTAGCTTCGCCCTGAAGCACAAGGTTTAATATTCCTTCCAAAATGTATTCATTATAACTAGGACCCTACCAATTTCATGGCTATGAAAAATGTGTCACAGACTGTGAAATAAGCCCTTCCCCATAAAATCTGATCTCCCCCTGCTGCTAGGAGTGCTCCAGCCAGAGGGTTCCCAGCTCGAGCTGGGCTGGGGAAGGACCGGACTTGTCCATCCCCTGCACAGCTGCTCTTGGGAGGAGATCATCAGACCTACCTACACCTCCAAGAACCTCGTACAGCCAAATTCATTCGTAGTGAAATTCCATCTCCTTACCTGAAAAGTCTTTACTCATTCCACTTGGGCCTTTATTTGTGAGCCTCAGAACATTTTTTGCAAAAAGAATAGGAGACTTGTGACACCTTAGAGACTAACAAATTTATTTGCACATAAACTTTCATGGGCTACAGCCCACTTCATGGGATGCATAGACTGGAACATACAGCAAGAAGATATTTTGTTGTTACTTTAACTAAAATTGCTTCTCTCATCTCTACATTCTTTGTCTATTTCTAGTAGAAAAATGTCACCCCTTCAAAATATAAGCATTATAGGTCTACTGCAGTGTTTCCAGGCATATCAGTCAAACATTGCTTGCTGCATCAAAGCTATATGAACAAAGAATTCTGATAAAGACTTACACTCGTGGAAGTTGGCTAAAGAGTATTTTACATGAAACAAAAGTAATAAAAGCCAAAACAAGTTGTGTAGTATTGAACAAGTAATTTGAGTAACACAGAAATGACAAATGATTTGAAAGTAATTCAGGTGACAGTTCTCTATTTGTTATTAGGAGAACATTTCCCTATCCCATAATCCTTCGTTCCTTCCCTGTTTGATAATCATTTGCAATAATAGACTTACTGATCACATTGATTGTGCAGTAAGGTGGCTCTCAACATGAATGATGACGGAGAAGTCTGGCCCATTGTATCAATGGCATTATTTTCAGAATAAGGATGCCACAAGTATATTTTGACAGGAAGTGACCTTTAGATGGTATTTTGTAAAGGATGAAGTTGATATTGATAGAGACCAATCTCTATCATTCAGTGTTGTACAAGTCTATCAAATACAAAGCTGAATTTCAGGCAAGGAAGAAAAATCTACTATATTTTAAAACAAAAAATTAAGGCAGGTAAAAACATTAGATGAAAGGTCAGATCCTACAGCTTTTACTCAGGTGAGTAATCCCATTGAAGTCAGTAGAATTTCATAGATAAGGACTGCAAGATGGGACCTTGATTTTCTAAAAGATGCTGTCATTAAAAAGAAGAATTTCCATGAAGGGAGGAATCAGAGGCTGTTATTTTATTTCAGTGGTGCAACGGCAGGAGGCAGGACATATTACATTGATCATGGAGTTTGTACATCCAGGGAACACTTTTAAATTTGGACAGTTTAAGTAAATGTCCACATACTTACAAGGATTGGCTGAAAATGAAACAGAGTATGAGATTAAGTATTAACAAGAGGAGGGGGAAAAAGCCCCACACTTTCCTTTAAAGCATATTTTGACCCAATAAGTATTTTTCACAGTATTTTTTTTTCTGTTCATTTTTATTTGTTCCCCAGTAAAGCTGTAGAAATCTAACAGAAAAATTGTTCACTTGTTCACTAGTTTAAGGCAATTTATCAGGTGCAGCAGTACTTTGTTTTAATACAGCTTATTACAATACAATTACAAGACAAGTCAAGTGTGGAGGTGGGTCACATTTTAATAAGACTTGATCAGTTCTTTCTCCTTCTATTTCCCATAAGAGATTTGTCCCAAGAATGAGCTATCCAGATTTGCAAAGCTAGTGTATTCTGTGAAGTGTATCATTATATCTTCCTGGTAGTCCTGGAGGAAGAAGTCATATGGAACTGTCCTACTTCTCTTGTACCTTTGCTCAGCGGCTTGGCACTGTCTCACTTGGAGAGTAGCCATACTGTCCCTTTACTCCCAGAAGCATTGTGCCTGCCTCAGGTGCAGCACCTCCAGGAGTTTGAGGCTCTTGGAAGTTACAACGGCAAAATCCATTGCTGGTTTTTCTACATACTCTGCAGTTCTTAGTGCACAAATACAAGTGGGTTGGTTTTTAGCAAAAGGCACTGACAGTCGACCACATGAGAGAGGGTGATGAGAGCTGCCTCTCTCTGCCTGAGGAGGCACATTAGGAGACATAGCAGGTGAAACACTCAGCCATTGGGCCTTCTTTTTCTAACCCCCCCGCCCCCCCGCAGCTGCTGCAGTTAGAGAGGCACCACAGCAATCCTGGAAGGAATTTGTTGTTCAGAGGCAAAGGGGCTAGTATGTGAAACACAAAGAGCTGGAATGTGCCAATGCTCACTCACCTGGTGGAGCACTTAGTTCCACTGGCTTCAGTGGAGCTACTTGCACGAGTAAGTGCTTACCAGGGTGAGAAAATGTTCCACACTGAGGCCCGAAAACCATGACCCAGAATGAGAGGTAGGAAAATGCCATTTTCCCTCATGAATGATTCAGTCTAAAACCCTTGAGGGAACTTGCTCATGCCATTGTAGGTGTTAAATATTTTTAACATTGTCACAAGTTCCTTTTTCTTTTCTTTTCTTTTTTTTGGGGGGTGGGGGTGGTGGGGGAGGTAGGGAACTTGATGATCTCCTGGCTCATATTAAGCAGCATATGCCTAGCTATAGTTCTCTCTATATAATTTCTCTGTATAAACTTACTCGGCAAGTTCTCTCATTGGTCTCAATAGAATTCATTATATACTTATGTGGTGCCTAGCACAACAGGGTCCTGGCCCATGAACGCGGCTCAGAAGCACTATCATAAAGCAAATAATAAATACGAATAATTGCAAAGTCCTATTCAGTACAGAATCATAGAAATGTAGGGCTGGAAGTGACCTAGAGAGGTCATCTGCCCCCATGGTGAAGCAGCATTAAATATTCCTAAACCATTCCTGACATACTTACCTAGCCTGTTCTTAAAAAAACAAACCTTCCAATGACGGGGATTCCACAACCTCCATAGTAACCTGGTCCCATGCTTAACTATCTCTACAGTTAGAAAGATTTTGCTACTATCTAACATAAATGTCCCTGACTATAAACTGAGCTGATTACTTGTTCTACCCTGGGAGGATATGCAGAACAACTGATCACCATCTCCTTGATAATGAACTCTGACATATCTGAAGAATGTTATCATGTCCTCCTCAGTCGTCTCTTCTGATGGGGACATGATAATGTTATGACAGTCCCCTGACAGGATAACCATCGCCTCTCAGAAGCCCTTACATGAGCCCCTACACATGCTCATTTTTAAATATAACACGGTTAGCAATGAGTGTGTGTAAGGGCCTTGCAGTCATGTTCAGTAGGCAAGATTTTTGAGTTGATAATTTCTCAAAGCCTTCCTGCCAAGGGAATTAAACATTGTTTTAGTAAGTGACAGCTATGCCACTGCAATACTTCAAACTGCTAAAACTTACTGCATAGTCCGTTGTCACAAGCATTAGGGCAATCTCCACACACTGGCCCTGATTTGTACGGTGTGTTCATTACGTTTCTGTAGTTCCCCCTGAAATGGTAAAATTAAACAGCATAAATTGTGAAGTCATTCCACAACACACAGCTTCATTTACACTCAGGGGACATTTACACTGCAGTCAGGGTGTGTGTGTGTGTGTATGTGTGTGTGATTTGCTGGTTGTGTAGACATTCCTGCACTAGTTCTAATCTAACCGCAATGCTAATGGAGCAAAGATGCCATGGGGCAGGCTTCAGCACAGACTGGACAAGTGAGTATGTGCCCCGCAGGGTCAGGCAGGGTTATGCACACACTCACTGCTGTATTTTGCAAACTAGTGAGAATAAAACTAGCACAGACGCATCTACATGACTTGCTATCACAACCCTGGCTGCAGTGTAGACACACCCTTAGTTTCGTATGTGTCAAACAATATTTTCAAATGTCAACATGTAAATATTAAAAGGAATTAAAGGTGTATGGCCAAATCCCCTGCACTGGTTTGAAAATCTTACCCCGTTGTCTTTATTGTTAATGATCTCCCCCTTTTATCAAAGGTATTTTTAGTAAAAGTCATGGGCAGTAAACAAAAATTCATGGCCCGTGACCTGTCCATGACTTTTGCTAAAAATACCAGTGACTAAAACTTGGGTGCGGGGGGCAATGGTGCTCTTGGGGTGGGTGGTTTGTGGGTGCTGGGGGAGGTGGACCCTGATGTTGGGGGTGGGCAGGCACCATGGCCCATGCTGATGTTGTGGGGGGGAGGGTTGATGGGGCTGGCAGGGGGCCGGGCTCCATACCCACTCCACATCCCTGCAGTTCCTAGGCGGTGGAGGGGTCAGAGGGCTCAGCATGCTGCTCCCGCCACAAGCACCAGCTGCCACAGTGCACATTGACCAGGAACCACAACCAATTGGGGCTGCGGGGGGTAGGGTCTGCGGAGGCAGGCAGTGTGCGTCATGGAACCGCCTCTGGCTCCTCTGCTGCCTGGGAGCTGCAGGGCCATGCCAATGGGAGCTGGGGAGCCCCTCACCCTGAGGTAAGCACCCCCCCGGAACCTCCCAGCCCCTTGCCTCTGGCCCTGAGCCCCCTCCCACACACCCAAACTGTTGCTGCTGGCCCAGGGGCTGCCCCACTCGGGCAGCTCCTGAGCCAGCACCAGTCACTGCAGAAGTTATGGATGTCACAGAAGGTCATGGAATCTGTGACTTCTGTGACCTCTGTGATAGACTCGTAGCCTTATTAATGACAGATTGCTTACAATACCTGCAAGTGCTTATGTGCCATCCTGACTAGCGGGCTCGCAATGACCAGCACTGCTACTTCAAAGGAAGGTGCAAAGAACCCTGCAGGAGGCAGTTAGTAGATAACATGTCCTACGGAAAGTTTCTTGCAGGCCCCTATTAGTTAGAAATATGAGCATCTTCTTTTTGATTTACCCGGCTGTTACAAAAAAATGCTTAGATTTATAAGCGGAGCAGACCTCACTGGGCAATTATGGGGGGTTTGTGGGTTGTTTTATTTCAGAATGTAATTTGCATGTATGCTTCTGCATACCATTATTACTGAATTGCTCCTCTGACCATAAGGCCACTTTAAAAAATATGCTGCATTTTGCAATGTAGCTGACAGCTCCTTGGATCGTTTTGATGAATTAAAGCACTAAGGAATTCCGATAATCAATGAAGTCCATAGTTAATACATACGCAGGGCAGTAATGGCAAACATAATAGTATTTGTAAAATCTCTGAGGACAAAAGGCAATTGCACAACCAATCTGGTAAGACCTGTACCAAACCACCTGAAGAGAGAAGAATAAATAAATGAGTGAATATGAAGGACTCTATATTTTTAATATAATAAAATATACGTTTTAAAACATTTTCCTGTGAAGTTGAGATTTGGGCATATTATCTTATTACAAGTGTAGCATAATATGTCATATCGTGTAGGAAAGGAAACAGAAACACTATGTAGTTTTCATATTGTCTTATGCACCCTTCATAGAAAACCATCTAGGACGTAATTGGAATGACACCTAAGCAACATAGTAGATTCTCAGTCACCTGGAGTTTTTAAGTCAGGCATTTACATACAAACATATACACTGGTTCAACCACAAATTGTTGAGCAAGAGGCAGGAATCAGTGGATAAAATTATCTGCTCTGTGTTACACGCAACTAGTGAGACTAGATGGTCATAATGGCTCCTTCTGGTCATGAAATCTAAGACAATACAATTGTACAGAGCGTTTGTAAACCAACCTAGAGATGTTTATCTCTCTAGGTCCTTATCTCGCCCCCATTTCAGTAATAAACAAATGCCTCCAAAATATTTACGCATACAAATTAAGCTTCTTTTACACTTTCTTCTTTCGTAGCCTGTAAGAGAATTAGCTTGGTTAGTTTATAACTAGCACATGTGAGTGAGTGTGTGTGTGTATGTGTCTGAAGAACATATTGAACGAAAGCTAAGGGAAGATGATGTTAATTTAGGGCCTGAACAACAGCAGGAACAACATTAGTCCCACAAAAAAAAAAAAATCTAGTAGGTTATCTAGACTCTCTCTCTGCCAATGTGGTATGGTTCCCTACAACTTAGGGAGCTTGGTCTAGCCTAGTTTTAAATTATGCAAGCCATATGGTTTCCCCCACATTCCTTGGTCTAACAGACCTTACTGTGAGGAAGTTGGTCATCATATTTAGTCTACAGTTTCCATAGTTTTATTTTGTTTTTTGTCCCATTACTTTTGTTCTGTTGGAATAATTCGTATTCTTTATGGTGTTTATTTCCGTTAAATATATTGAGGCTGTTATTTCTCCTACCTCTGGTAATCATAGAATCATAGAATACTAGGGCTGGAAGAGACCTCTGGAGGTCATCTAGTCCAATCCCCTGCTCAAAGCAAGACCAACACCAACTAAATCATCCCAGCCAAGGCTTTGTCAAGCTGGGTCTTAAAAACCTTTAATCATTTAGCAAGCATGTATCAGTTAAAACATGAATAGGACAAGTGGTGTTATGATCCTTACCTGAGTATAATGGCCAATCATTGCATTTGGTATGGTTGACCCAATGCCATATATGAAATGTCCCACCTCATTGTACCAGGTTTGAATTGCATTTGACCAGGAATTGGGTGCAGTTGACATGTAGAGATTTTCGCCACAGTCCACTGCTGAAAATGGAAAGGAAACCATTCACAAAAGTGAATGAAAGGGGCTTAAGAAGATACAAAAGCTTCAGCATGTGGGGAGAACCAGCAGAAGATTCAGGAATTTCTAGAAGAGCCTGGTGGGAAGAATCTATTTCATTTCCTGAATACTCACATTTTACAACCCTGCCCTCTTGTCACTCTTCAGGTCATGAATGAATAGCGTTGGGTAAATTCCAGTGGTTCAAAGGTTACCTTTAGTTCTCATAAGTATTCGAAGATTCAGATGTTTATCTGAACTTTCACGACAGCAATTAATAGCAGAATCCAGATCCACCAAAATGCCAACATGTCCGTAAAACTCTGAGATCCATCCACTCTGGACAGAACAAATAAACTTCTTGACATTGCCCTATGGTTCCTTGTCTAATGCATCCTGAATAGTCACATATTGGTCCAGCCTTCTCGTTTCCTCCATAAACTATGTCCAGATTTTAAGGATCTACTGTTAATCCATCCTGGTGTTTCGTATGAAAATATTGGGAAAATGGGATTTCTTGCAAAGATTCTTAAATCAGGAATAACTCCATAGATGTCAATGGAATTACACCAGTGTAAAACTAGTACAACAAAGATCGCAATCAAAGCCTAAATTTGGATCTGGATTCTAACTTTTTCATGTGTCAGGAGTGTTCACTTCCAGGGTCTTGCTCTGGATCCAGTCTTGAATCCATCATAAACTCAAATTAACAATAGCATTGTTCATCACTCTGTGAACAAATGCAAGTGACCTCAGTTAAAACGGATTTACCTTCTCACCAAGCACTTTTCATATTATTAGAGCTCTTTGGGGATAAAGAATGGGAGGAGCGGGATTGGAAGGAGATAAATCTAAAAAAATTTGATTTTTTCCACAATTTTTCTTCAGAAGTTAAAAAATGGTGAAATTTCTTGGACATTTTTCATTATTTCTTTAATGTTGAAATTATAGTCAATATTCAAAAAATGTTGCTTATGCAGAATAGATGAATCCATACACTCCAGTGTTATAAATGTTATTCATTCAGCAAAATATTAATACCACTTAAATATGAATGGGGTTACATTATCTGCAAATTGTTTGTATAATGGTTTGAATGAAGCATTGTTCATTTAAAAGTGATACTTTACTTACTAGTTGTCCTTTTGTTTGGGGGACTGTGGGATAAAGTACATTCATTTGCCCAACTTTTGGCATTCTTTGCAGCTGCAGGACTCCATTCCTTAATTAAATGAGAAACATTGGGTATTCAGATGTGTACCTCTTAGTACTTCGTAATGCAGAACATAGAAGAGAACATACACTTGGAAAATTGCATTTTCAGTGTTGAAAATTTTCTTGACAATTCCTTCTCTCTCATTTGGGCAGTAAAATGAGGAGCAGCTCAGTAGCTGCACACCTCAGGAGGAGGCTAGATATCATGGTGGTTAGCTAGATGGAGAATATATCACAGTTCAACCTAGGAGACCAGATCTAGTGGTTTTTCCCTTCAGTTCAAAAGGAGACAAAATTTTTCATGAGCAGCAAGATTTGTCATATCCAACATACTCCTTTCCCCTACTAATTACTATGTTCACTAATATTTTATCAGGGAAAGGATTCAAATGGCATGTTTTCTGCCAGGGGATATGCTATGCCCTTCCAAATTTTCTAGTTACATTGATAGGGTTTGTATGCATTATAGATTGCTTTGCAAAATACATCTTACCATCCTCAGCATGTTGCTAGCGGTTGGCATCACCCGTCTCCTTAAGGCATTGTGCTTGTCAACAATCTCCTTTTGTTGATTTATGTTGTCAGCTGACAGAGAAGCTAACTCTGGAGTCTAGATTAAAGGAATGTACAATAGTTTTTCCTGTATTTTGTTGTGTGAGTCTAAAATATTTTATATCTAAACCTAGGAATCAATTCCAATTAATATGTCTTTAAAATATTTCATAAACTAATTACGTTTATAAATTTAATTTCATCAGAATAAATCTGTCAATCAATCATTGATTAATTAATTATAGGTCAGATTCTAATATCTTTATTCTATGCTATATAGCACCTTACTTCACATGTGGTCCCAGTGACCACAATTTAGCAATCAAAAACTGATTAATGTTATCAAATCTTAGAATTTTTAGACTGCCAAATTCTTTGAAATATATTGGGCCAAATACAGTACTGTTAAAGACAAGAAAACTCCTCTGAATGTATTACTATTTATTTATTTAATAGTGCTGACAATTAATCACAGTTAACTCACGTGAATAACTAAGAAAAATTATTTGCAATTAAAAAATTAATGGTGAATAACCGCAGTTTTAATCATACTGTTAATAGTACACCAATTGACATTTATTAAATATTTTGTATGTTTTTCTACATTTTCATATATATTGATTTCAATTATAACACAGAATACACAGTGTGTATTATTTTTTATTACAAATATTTGCACTGAAAAGGGATAAATAAAATAAATAGTATTTTTCAATTCATGTCATACAAGTACTGTAGTGCAATCTCTTTACCGTGAAAGCGCAACTTACAAATGTCAATTGTTTTGTTACATAACTGCACTCAAAAACAAAACAAATGTAAAAGTTTAGAGCCTCCAAGTCCATTTGGTCCTACTTCTTGTTCAGCCAATCGCTCAGACAAACAAGTTTGTTTACATTTACAGAAGATAATGATGCCCTCTTCTTATTTACAGTGTCACCAGAAAGTGAGAACAGGCATTTGCATGACACTTTTATAGTTGGCATTGCAAGGTATTTAGGTGACAGATATGCTAAACATTTGCATGCCTCTTCATGCTTCAGCCACCATTCTAGAGGACATGATTCCATGCTAATGATGCTCATTAAAAATTAAATTTGTGACTGAACTCCTTGGAGAAGAATTGTATATTCCCTGCTCTGTTTTACCTGCATTCTGCCATATATTATGTGTAATAGCAGTCTTGGATGATGACCCAGCACATCATTTTAAGAACACTTTCACTGCAGATTTGACAAAACTCAAAGAAAGTACCAACCTGAGATTTCTAAAGATAGCTACAGCATTCAACCCAAGATTTTAGAATCTGAAGTGCCTTCCAAAATCTGAGAAGGATGAGGTGTGGAGCATGCTTTCAGAAGTCTTAAAAGAGCAACACACTGATGTGGAAACTACAGAACCCAAACCACCAAAAAAGAAAATCAACCTTCTGCTGGCAGCATCTAACTCAGATGATGAAAATGAACATGCATCGGTCCACGCTGCTTTGGATTGTTATCGAGAAGAACCATCCGTGAAAATACCATGAAGTGTTTGAGTTCTTTAGTACACTATAGAATTTCTTCATTATTGTGAATGTTATACATAAGGTTACAAAGAAGTTTTCTTTGTAACCTTCTGTTTTCCCGGTTATGGCTATCTAAGCTCAGTCAGTATTGCTGCATGTGTGTGTCATTTCACTTTTCATTTGTAAACCTTCCTCAGCCTCAGGGTCTTAGGCTCTGATCCTATGATTGCTTCTTCATGTGTCTGACCTTACTCACATGAGTAATCCTACTGCTATTGAGAGGACTACTTTTGTGAGTAAAGTTAATCAGGAAAGTTTCTTTGCAGAATCTGTCCTTCAGTCCAGAGGTTCTCCACCAGGTTATGTGTATCCCTGAGGGTACGCAGATGTTTTCAAGCGGGTACATCGGCTCATCTAGATATTTTCCTAGTTTTACAACAGGCTACATAAAAACCACTAGCAAAGTCAGTACACTAAGATTTCATACAGACAATGACTTTTTTTTTAACTGCTCAATGTATAGTATATGAAATGTAAGTACAATATTTATATTCCAATTGATTTATTTTATAATTATATGGTAAAAATGAGAAAGTAATAATTTTTCAGTGACAGTGGGCTGTGACATTTTTGTATCTTTATGTCTGGTTTTGTAAGCAAGTAGTTTTTAAGTGAGGTGAAACTTGTGGGTACTCAACACAAATCAGACTCCTGCCAGGGGTATAGTAGTTTGGAAAGGTTTAGAGCCACTGCTTTAGTTTGCCTTGAACACTTATGCCATTTTAAGGACTTAAGCGGATTTAAGTGCTTGTATTGCTTTCGGGACTTAACTAGGTTTAAGATTTCACCCCCCATCTCCTCAAAAAAGAGTCATAATCAACATGAAATACTTTGAAATGACTGAAGTGGAACATTTCAATTGACATAAAAATGTTTTTTTCTTTATAAGTTTGCAAACATATTTGACATTTTTACTTTTCATTGTGATTCAGAAATCTCAAAATATTCCTGGGATTGGAAAAATGTTTCCCACCCAGCTCTTGTCCTACCTGTCCGGTGGATGGCTGCAGCACAGCAGCCAGGCCCAGGAATGCAGCCAGCAGAATCATCTCTGAAAAGGGAAGAACAACCTGCTTAGTTCTCTTTCCTGCCTATAGCTTATGTTGATTTAAATATATTCCAGCAGAAGTGTGCTGCTGTGGGCTGTATATATCTGGGGTTTTTCTCAATCAGAAAGGTAGTGGGTTTGTCACCAAGTCTTTATACTTGAAAGAATTTTCTCACAGTACATGCTCCTCTACTAGAGAGTTTTCCTTTCTACTAAGTTAAATGTAGAAGAATGTCTTAATTTCCCTGCATGGAGGAAGGAGATACATTACTACTGATGCCACCCTACCATGGGGCTTTTGTTATGTGGGGACAGGTTTAGTTTCCAGCCAAAGCTCCACAGGAATCTTCTCTGTGGAGACTGCAAAGGGGATGCACTGAATTAGCATGTGCACTACCCACCTTTGCAATATTCCCTTCCTAGCCACTTACGGGATTGCACTTGCCCATATTGTCCATCCCATTGTGGAGGGGATGCTGAAGACATGGTACCATAGCTGCCTCCTCAGCAGATTTTCTACTGCTGGGGACATGCACCTGAGGTTACAGCAGCAGGAGCCAGTGCAAATCTGATTTGAATTTAGCCCCTTAGGTTTTGTTCAAACCAGTGCCCCTTGTTTATAATTGAAAGCAGAGAGGTGGCCATCTGCATGGAAGGAAAGTAAGGTTTATGGCTAGATTTACATGAGATACAACCCTGAGCAAGGGGTGGTGTATAAGCTCCCAGAAGTATCCTTAGGAGATATCCTTCTCTGACTCAATTCCTCCTGTTTTCTCCTTGCTCCTCAGGATAGTAATTTATTGCTGGTTTATAGCACCAATGTAAACTTCCACCTCCAGCTCCCACAGCTTTACTCTTGACTCTGGCCAGTGAGTAAGGGCAGAGCTAAGTCTCTGTTCATTCCTCTTCCACCTGCTCTGGGGAGGGAGTAAGTGGGTAAGTAACTATTGTGATAAACTCAGGACAGACAGCTGCAAGGCAGGGGTAGGAATCAGTACCAGAGCGTTAAAAGGCTCTCCTCCTTATCAACTGAGAGGTAACCACAGGTCAGTCAGGTTCAGCTGTGAAAGGGCTACCAAGGTAGCAAATTAGAATCAGCTGAGGAGGGAGCTACCTGAGGTTAATTGGGATCAGCTGATTCCAACTTGGGACTGCCTGAGACCTTTTTAAACCCTTCCCTGTGGAAGGAAGGGGTGGCAGAGTAGAGAGTGAAGGAGCTCTGCTAGGAGCAAAGAGCATAGTGAGACCCACCAGGAGGAGCGGCATTACTTTCTCCCACAAGGGGGTAAGAATTTGTTAAATAGGACTGGTGGAGATACAGGGAGCAGATTTCCCCTGTGCCCTAAGGGGGACTGCATTACCTGAGCCTGTCTCACCAGGGCTAAAAGCAGCGGAGACTGGGGAGACTGAGAAGGTGCCTTGCCACACTATGCCTACACCTACCCAACCTTTGAATAGCTCATGTGAGAATACTGAAGGAAGATTCCTTCTCCCCAGTGTGAATGCATAGTCCTAGTAATCTAGCTCAGAGATTGGCAAACTTTCAGAAGTGCTGTGCCAAGTCTTCTTTTATTCACCTCTAATTTAAGGTTTTGTGTGCTGATAACATGTTAATGTTTTTAAAAGGTCTCTTTCTATAAGATATAACTAAACTATTGTATGTAAAATAAATAAGCTTTTTAAAATGTTTAAGAAACTTCATTTAAAACTAAATTAAAATCCAGAGCCTCCTGGACCAGTGGCCAGGACCTGGGCAGCTTGTGTGCCATCCTTTGGTATGTGTGCCATAGGTTGCCTACCCCTGATCTAGCTGAATAACTGAGCGGAATAAACATTGATCTGTTTGCTGTGTTCGTGTTCAAAGGCTACCTGATTAATGACCAGCACTGGAATATTGCCATAGATCAGGAGCTGGGCCAGGGATTGTGTCCCAGGAAAGATGAATTGTTTCAAGACATTTGTTGTAGAAAGTTTGCCCATAGCATAATTGTTTAAATGGGACACAGCAATGGTTTTCACCCAATGGTGACCTGTTGGGATGCAAGGCTGCCCTTGAGGTCCACCTAGGAGCTGTATACAGTGCAGAATGCAGCTGCCCACTTCTTGCACTGTACAGGACTCTCAGCATATCAGAGGTGTGCTTGAATCCTTGCTTTGTATTATGTCTGATTCTGGGTGCAATTCAAAAACTGCTTGAGAGTATTTTCAAATCCCTGTAAGGCCCAGGACACAATTATCTGTGGGGATCTTTGCTCCCTGTCATTGCAGTTAAGATCAGCTTGGAGGCTTTGGCTCAAAGTACCTAAAGTTTAACTGGCTTGGGCTAGTGGCTGGGCTGGAATTCACTTCCATTGGTCCTGTGCCCAAGCCCCAGTCTAAGTAGGCTTAAGTGTCTGCTGCCAGGTTGATTTTATTATTAGCTTAGTTTTATATTTGCTTTAGCAGGAGGTTGGTGGCTGTGATTTAATGTATCCCTGGTAAAATGATGATGGGGTTAGCTGACATTTCCATGTGCTGCAGAAGTGGGTCTCTAGAGCTACTTGCAAAGAGAGCACATTGACAGTTTGCACTTTTCCTACTGGTATAGCCAGCTCCACTGCTCACCATATTGCTTGTATGATGCTGGAAGCAATGGGCCATATCCTTACTTGTAGCTCTATAGAACTTCAGAGACTGAAGTTGATATACATCAATGAAACTAAATCCATTTACACCGGGTAAGGAACTGGTCCATTATGTCTTCCCCAATCTTAATATCTGCCTGCACTCCTCTTGGCTTAGACAAAATCTTGTCTAAGCCATCTGTAGACTTATCTGGTGTGAGGTTGTCATAAATAGATAGCTAAGGGTCAATGTTTCTTTCACCTGTAAAGGGTTAACAAAGGGAACCAAACACCTGACCAGAGGACCAATCAGGAAACCGGATTTTTTTTTAAAAGCTCAGGGACGGAATGTTTGGGTCTGTGTCTTTTTGTCTGGCTCTCAGCTATGAGAGGGGTCTTTCTATC
>NC_133771.1:13833996-13904279 GCF_003597395.2 Chelonoidis abingdonii | reverse complement strand
TTTGGGAGACCAGAGAGGGAGTCAGGCCCTGGAAATTCCTGGCTGGTGGCAGCGATATCGGATCTAAGCTGGTAATTAAGCTTAGAGGGTTCATGCTAGCTTTTCAGTTTATGAACGCTAAGGTTCAAATCTGAGTAGGAAGCTATGACAGAGGTATTGGCAATCTAGTAGTATAATTGCCTTGTGACATTGTAGTCTAGCAGCTGACTTATCCTCCATATAAGGGACCTTCTACTGCTACCATTAAAAGAGTTTCTGCTTTAGCTAAACTGGTCTAGTCCTGTGTTTTGTGCAATTTTAGAACTGAGTTTGTAATCTCAGCTCCCCAAATACAGATATGAACACACAAACTATCTAGTATCAGAGGGGTAGCCGTGTTAGTCTGGATCTGTAAAAGCAGCAAAGAGTCCTGTGGCACCTTATAGACTAACAGACATTTTGGAGCATGAGCTTTTGTGGGTGAATACCCACTTCATTGGATGCATGCAAAGTATCTACTAATTGTATCTGTCTGTGGCATATGGATTCATTATGGGCCAGTTCCTCAGCTGGCAATGAAACTATGTTCATTTTCTATCTAAGGATCTGGCCTTAACTTCTAAAATACATGAACACTAAACAGTTTAATGCTGATCCTTAGGGTAAATATGTAATTTTTCTTTCCTGGTAATACATTTTCTGGTGCTGTGTTGGTTTGACTTTAAGGTATAATTAGTACACATTTGTTATCTTATAACTTTACCTTACGATTTCCAAACGTAATATTATGCATGACTGCACTAGTACTTGAGATTAAAGAAATTTTTTCTTGCATTTCGTTCTGCACTAGACAATAGAAGGGTTTTTTTGATAAATTTGTAGCTGTACACAAATATTTCAAGCTAAAACGTGTCTGTTTTCAGGTGAAATCAGACCACTCTTAAAGCAAACTGCACTCTTATCCAAGTGGGGAAAAAAAGGAATTTTCACACAGAAGTGACTTTGGCATTAAAAACTTGGGAAAATATATGCTGTGGCATGTTCTGAGGTGAAAATAACCTACTCATAGAAATTGCAAATATGGCTAAATTTGCACATAGGACTGAGAAATCTCCCCAAAGGAAATGGCAAAAATGTTCTTTCTAAAATTTTGTAATAAAAACAAAATAGAATGATTTTCTTTACAGGATTCCTACAAAGTTACAAAAATGCCTGCCGGATCCTATTGAGTGTCAACGGGACTCCTACCAACTTAGATGTTTTCTAAAACCCTGTCCTTTTCACTCAAATGCTTATGCTTTAGAATAGAGGTTCCCCAACGTTTCTTAATGTATAGCCCCTTCCAGTTCTACCAGCTGCCAGTATACTCCTACCCTTCTCATCACTGATATTTTGTGTGTTCTTCTTAACGCCTGCTATCCACATTTCATTGTTACAGACAAATATACATGTAGTTAAAAGGCAATGTATACAACTGTAAAAAACCCTGATTAAGTTCTGAGCTCAGTTAGACTGGACAGTTTCTGGGCAATGGAACCCCTGCTGTACGGTGATTGGAGGGGAAGGTGCCGTATGTCAGCATCTTTGCCTATCTGCGTTATCATTGATACATATTGAAGTAAATTAACCATATTTTTATTTAACTGTATTGTACATAACAAACTCCCACTGAGTTTTAAAGCTTCATCTGAGTAGCCTATTATGAAAATGCAATAAATAAAATAATGAATGAATAAAATCCACCATGACACAATTTCTGCCACATACCCCCTCCCCCACGGAGATGTCTCGCATACCCCAACGGCTTACGTACCACAGTTTGGGAACCCCTGCATTAGAAGATGTAAACCTAGTTGCTCTGAGAGTTAAACTTTAGAGCCTGATCCTGCAATCAGCTCTGTGCTCTGTACAAGTGCAAAGTCCCATTGATAGCATGGAGCTGATCCATGCGCACCATTGCAGAATCAGTGCCTTAATACCTCCAGCCTGTATTATTTCAGCATTACAGGCAGGAATCTTCTTTTGTGTGCTTCTGTTCCACTCCCAAGGGCTGAGATTTGGAAAGACTCAATCTAGCTTAAACTGTTCATACAAACTAGACTGTCTTCCTCTCTTACCAAAGTGAACCCCCCATTCATTATTTATTACCTAATAAAACTGTTTTATAATGATACACACACTTGATCTTTAGGTAGCTTTCTATATGTGCAAGATAATTTACAGCTATGTAAGGAGATAGTATCCCTGTCTTGAAGAGAATTTTATCTAAGCCTACAGTTCACACAAAGAACTGGAATTTAAACATATATATTTAATACCCCGGCTTAACTCCTGCTTTATTGCCTAGTCACGTCGTGTAAAGGACACGTTTTATTGTTTCTTGATTCTTTCCATATTTTCTCTTCTTACTTTTGCTAACCCTTTGCCTATATTTTATCCTTCCTCATTTCATTGAAAAAAATCCAGGCATTATGTTGCTCTAGGTACCCAAATGTTTCAAACAGCCTTCTTTGTAGCAGATTACATTTTAAAACCTGAGAATAAGGTCTCCATATGTTAAAGGAATGTAAATCTTACCTTTCCTTCCTGGGAAGACAGGAAATATCTTCTGCATCTTTCAAGAGTAGGCGGAAATGGATTTCTTCACTGGAGCACAATATATAGCTCACCTGTGTCCTGCTTTGGCAGTGTGACTCAGCGTCACAGCAGATTTAATAAAATCCTAACTGGAACTGGTTAGAACACTGGGTTTGTTGTACACTCTTCCAAAAGATGTTGTTTGCATTTGATTTTTACTTCCTAATATTGTATATTTGGAAAGTGCCAAGAAACCTCTGCTTCCAATTAAGCAGCTGACCTGAGTTTCTTATACATCGCCCTAATTGTGAAACTTACTTATAATTAGCAAACTGAATAATGTCATGTCACAAAGGGTCTTTACAGAGAGTTGACACACCTAGTTATCTCTAAGGCTTAGCGGGTCTAATATTCATCGACACCTGTGGCTTTCAAACTCGGGTACACAAGCTCTTGTCAGGGAGTACACAAAATCCTTTAATGGTGAACAACATATTTTACTGAGTATAGAGGTTTTTTCAAATGTGGGGCAGCTCAGGCCGGGGATGTCAGATGGCTAGGGCCAGCCCTATGGGGCAGGGCTCAGGGAGGGAGTACCTGTCTGGGTTCTGGGGAAAGGTGTGTCCAAAAATTTGGAAAACTCACGGGGGAGGCTCAGCTCATTTTAGTTACACTTTTTGCTTCCGTCCCGCCAACCCAGATTGAGTGACCTGCTGAGCTAGGGGGTGGAGGTGATATTCCCTCTCTGGGCCTTGCCGCACAGGGCTGGCCCAAGCCACCTGCATTGCTGCTCACCCTCCTGAATATTCCTCTGTGCCCCTCCCAGGGAATGTGCCCCATAGTTTGAAAACCTCTAAAAGCTGTTGCAAAAGGGAAGGCAGAAATTGGAGGTGGGGGACTGGGCATGTGATCCCACATGCTCCCCTCACACATCACCTCTGCCTGTTTCAGATGTGGGTATGTGCTAGGCAACATTATCTGGAAAGGGGTACACAGCCTAAAATGTCTGAAAACCACTGATCTACATTTGTATCAATTAATTTAGTTAATAGAGTAACTGGGTATAACTAAGCTGGTTTAAATGAGAGAGAACCTGGGCCACTGTCTTTGATTTGGAAAGATAATGGGCCAGACGCTTTACACCAGGGCTCTCCACGTCACTGAGAAAGTATAAAATTCAGAGTGGAGTAGAAGGGCCTTAGTGTAAATAAGAATCTGTCCCAGTATGGAGCAGGGTCAGAAATAGTTTCCCCATCCTGTGAACATTTGAGATTTGAAGAATGTTCCATTCCTCATTGGGATAAAACTGAGACTGTTCAAAAATTTTAATGAAAAACCAGTGTGGGAGAGGGGGAAAGACTCACTTATTTCCTAGGGAGCATTGGGTAGAGCAGTAACCTGGTATGACTAGTTTTGCTGCTATATTGCTTATACTTGCATAGAACCATAAATGAAACTTGTTCTGCTTGGTAACAGACATGCCATTTTTACTAGCTAAGCTGGGAAACTCTTCTCTTGGTTATGCTGACACATGAAATAGCCCAAGAACGATTTTAAGGCTTGCCTGGGAGCAGGACTCCCATGATGCCTTGCAGTTAAGATGAAGCTAACTTTAGAGAGTGGAATTTTGCCGAGTACTAACCTTTACCATGTTTTGAAAACTGTTCTAGGAGATATTTTAGCAAGGTACTAACTGCAAGATATGAAACAAATAAGTATGTCTTTAAAAAGGGCAAAATAACGATTCTGAGACAGTAGGAAATTGCAATGGAACAGGGCACCTTGCAAATAGCCTGAGAAGTGTAAACCAAAAAGAGGAAATAAGTAAGGACCAGAATGAGATGCATAAAGGCTAACAAGGGTATAATTGCCCTTAAATCTTAGAGGAAGTAAGACCATGTTCTCTGGCAGCCTGCATCCATACTGCACAACAGGGGAAGATCTTCAGCAGATGTTGGTAACTGTATGCCTCTGTGTATGCTTCTCTACTAACTGTTATCAGTTTTCTTATGATTGAACTAAATCAGAACATGAGAGAATTTTCTCACTAAACATATAATCAGTTTAATTTTTATCAATTAATTGGTTATTGATTGTTAGTTATATGGGAAATCAAGGGTAACCAACATAATCTAGTTCCTCATTATGAACAATGAGGACTCAGTTCAGGTCTTCAATGATTTTAAGGCCAGAAGTGACCATTGTGATCATCTGGCCTGACCTCCAAAGTAACACTGGCCATAGGACATTTGTGAGTCAAAGCACGTAGTTCTGTTGAACAAGACCGTATGTTTAGAGCCATACAGTACAGTAACAGAGCTTAAGGCCAGAAGAGACTGCCACATCATCCTGGGCCTCTGTATATCACAGGCCTCCAGCACCACCCAGCCCAACTAAATAACAATCAAAATAAGACTAATTTATTACAGAGACTAAACTGTTGTGAGCCATAGACAGAGAATAGGAGGGACTGAGTTGCACCGATACCCAAGTCCCTGTAATGGTGGGGAACTGATTAAATGAGAGATTCTCAGATGATCCTGGCAAGTCATCCAGGCCTCATGCTGCAGAGGAAAGCAGAAAAACCCCAGTGCACTGGCCCACCCCTTCCAAAGTACCATCTCCAGCCATGGCCATATCTGATGCTTCCCTGACCCCAGATGAGGCCCTGAAGCAAGAAATTTTGGGAACTCAAAATGAGAACTGGAAGGGACCCCCTCCAGGGTTGCTAATTCCTACCTCCAAAAGCAGCCCCATCATGCAATCCCACTCAGAAATATCTCCACCTCGCTCTTAAAACTTACTGAGCCTTTCGCCCCCACAACCCTATTACAGGCTGTTCTTGAACTCCTCTCTGATGTTTAGAAATTTTAATCTAATTCCCAGCCTAAATTTATCCAGGGCCAACTTAGACCCATTTGTTCTCGTGACAACACAGTCTTTTAGTTTAAATAGCTATTCACCCTCCCTGGTGTGTCCCCCTCTGAATGTATTCGTTCAGAACAGTCATTTCCCCTCTGAACCTTTGATCTGATGGGCTAAACAAGCCAAACTCTTTTAGTCTCCTCTCCTGAAATAGAAAAAACATCCAATCTTGATTTCCCTTGATGGAGTAACCACCACAATCCTTGGTAAATTTATTCCAATGGCTAATTACTGTCACTGTTAAAAATATGCATCTTTATTTCCAGTCTGAATTTGTCTAGCTTCAATGTTCAGTCATTGGAACATGTTCTATCTTTGTCTGTTAAATGAAAGAATCCTTTGGCATCAAATTTCTGTTCCCCATGTAGGCACTGAGACACTATGGTCAAGTCACTCTTTACCCTTCTCACTGATAAAACTAAACAGATTGTGCTCCATGAATCTTCCACTATCATGCATGTTTTCAAATCTTTTAGTCACTTTCATGGCTCTTCTCTGAACTCTCTCTCCAGTTCAGCTCAGCTGCACCCTGATGAGTAAATTCATTGTTCGTTATGGCTTTAGGGCTAGAGTCTGAGCTCAGCTATACTGGTGTAAATCTAGAATGATACCAGTCTCCTCAGGTTATTCCAGATTTACACCTGTATATGTGAGCTCAAGCCCCATTGAGTCAGAAACTGTGTGCCTTTCCACCTTTTCTGCTCTTGATTTAATTAAATCAAGAAAGGACATACTAACAAGATGAGGATAATGTCCATAACTCTGTCTTTTCTCCAAAGACCTTCATAGTCCCAACTGAGGGAGCAGTCAGTCTGCAAGCATTGGAGGATCTCCAGATACAACTGACTCTGTGTTCTTGTTTGGTTTTTTTTTTTTTTTTTTTCTCCCTGGACTTGTAATGAGAAAATTGCCAATATAAAGTTATTTTTTACCCTCCTCAGTCTCAGCAGACCCTCGTGACGTCATATTGATAACATATTGTCCCTGGTTATGGGTGGGTTATTTGGGGGGGGGTTTGGGTACAGGAATTGTAGATTACTGGGATTTTATTATAGCATTAAAGATTTTTAGGTTTTCTGGCATCCTCATAAATTTTAATATTTCCTCCTGTTGCATCAGAATCACTAGATTTCATAGTTACACAGCATTTGCTTTCATGAATCCTTTTTTACCTGTACTGCTGTTCTCTAAATCCAGTTCTGTATTACGGTGAAATCAAATGACCTGCTATTCCTGGTATCTTAATTCTGTATTAGGCTCATGTTTTCAGTCAATTCCTTCCTAATAATTACAAGTCAACATATAAGAAATAGACAATGAGTGTTTATCATGGAACCATAACGGTAGCATTGCTAGCATGAACATAACTCTTGGTCTTCCTCTATAAACATCCACTGGCTTCCTTTCTTCATTGCATCAAACAAAAGTTACTTGTCTTTGTTTTCAAGGCCTTTCATGGCCTCGTCCTCATCTTCCTTATCATTTTTCATACATTATTGAGATGACTCCCATCCCCAATCCAACAATGTTGCCAGCCTTCATCACCAACTCATTAAATTTTCAAACAAGCACATTTGTGCTGTCTTTCATGCTGCCTTGCACACTTGGGAGGAACTACCTGGAAACATAGATTCATAGACTCTAGGACTGGAAGGGACCTCAAGAGGTCATTGAGTCCAGTCCCCTACCCTCATGGCAGGATCAAATACTGTCTAGACCATCCCTGATAGACATTTATCTAACCTACTCTTAAATATCTCCAGAGATGCAGATTCCTCAACCTCCCTAGCCTATTTATTTACATCTGGAAAACTTCTTTGTCCTGATTCAAATCCCTCCTTAAAAGTCTTTTCGATGATGCCTACGAAAAACGTAGGGTGCTGATGTGCTGAGACTACAGACCATCGTGGTGACCAATACAGTCTCACTGTTCCCTTGTGCTCTACCATCTGTCTGTCTCTATCCACCTGTTGCCTTTTGTTGTACAGGGTAAGCTCTATGGGGTAGGGACTGCCCTTATGTTCTGCGTTTGTACAAGGCCTAGTTCGGTGGGGCTCAGGTCCCTGTCTGGAGCTCCCAGGTACTACATAAATACACTAATAATAATTATAAATTGTATGTGGAACTGAGTTCTCCGTAACAAACAATTCCATTAGCACTATCTCTTATAACTTGAATGTGTGTCAGGCAAACACTGGTACCTTTCATATCAGCACAGAGTGCCATGTCTGGCAGAGGGCTAAGAGCGATATATTATACACTAGCTCTCAACATGAAAAGTAGAAAAAGTATCCTCAGGCCCTTGTTTGACCCTCTGATTAGCGGTTTGGTGCAGGATGCACAGGATTGAAGGACTGGGGGAGAAAACAACATTGAGATGAAGTTAGTAACTGGTGATTGTTGTTCCATTGTCAAAGGCTGCAAGATCTTCATTGTCACCAGAAAGCACATGACACAAATGAGGGTGAGGGGTATAATAGTGTCTTCTGTGCCCCCCAGATCTTGGGACTTTTTTGTTCTGTGTTGGTTTGTCAGCACAGGTTAACGCAGTCGGATACCAACTGCTAACCCCCAACCCCTCAGGAACAGTACATTAAAGGGATCACTAGGGTAATGCACCTTTACAGGAGGTAACACAGGAGTGGCTACAGTATCTCTATGCCACCAGTAAATTCTTACATGTGGAAGAGAGCCTCCAGGGTCTGGACATCCTGGGTTTTGGTTCACGTTGAGCTGGTGGAGGGGCTCACAACAGATGGTGCATGGCCAGGATGTGAAGCCAGAAGAATTCATTTAGTTTTTAGGCAACAATTAGAGTACTAGATGTGGTCAGTGTTGTCTCAGTCAACATAAACTAGAAAGACTGCGTTCAGAATTGGAAAGTCACATGGTACATAAATGGGACAGTAGGGAAAAGCGTGTCTTCAAAGCCTAGAGATGCTTCAGTGGAGCTTCTTCCTCTGATACTTTAGCTACACTGGGCCTCATTCTTTCCTAGCATTCCCTCTTTCCACATTGACTTCATTTGGGGAGTAATTTTTTTTCTTTATTACTTTAAAAATAGTTGCTCTCCCTGTCTGTCACCTGGAATTAATCTACAAGAAGCAACTTGTTTGTGAATTCAGTGTTATGATTCTTCTACAGCACTTATTAGGCACTAGAGTCAAAAATTCCAATCAAGCCTAACTGTGTTCGCAGCTTATTAAACAAGGCATGTATTTAGCAAGTTGATGATTGATTTATTAATAATGAAGCCATAGTTCATTTTACAACACCAAATCTATTTAAGAAGATCATTATATGAAGTGCAGAAGTATGAACAATCATAACAGCTAAAGCTAGATACTTGGAATTTGATGATTTGCATAGAAAAGTGAAATTTACTGAAATAGGTGACAGCCCTCTAGTTATTATAAACAAAAAAATTTCCACAGCTTTAGGGCTAGACTGAGCTTATACACTTTTATAGGAAAGTGGTAATAAGTATTCCCTCATGGCATAATGACTGTGCAGATCTTTGGTTTTGCTCTTCAGTGGACTAGAGTAGATATAGAAATATAATCTGACGCACTGAATATCTTTCAGGATTATTAATAGACTGTAGAATCTCAGATGTGGAATCAAATCTTTATTAAGAATTTGCTCTAGTGTTGATTTTTCTCATACGTCTGTATGTATTTGAAGGCAGCAGCTAGACTCTGTGGCAGAGAAAGTGGTGAGGAGGAAGGGATTACTTTATTCCTTTGTGTATCTTTCATTGCCAATTCTGGTTCCAAAACTAGGCATCTTTTTCAAAGGAACATTGACCTGGTATGAATCCTCAAACCTGCCAGGGAAAGATAAGAATTAAGACTGAGGTAAGACATTATGGACAAGATCACACTTTGGCATGTTACCCTGGGCAAGGTGCCCACATTGCTCTCCAAGGAGGGAACTGTGGCCCAGGCAGAGGGTTTCTGCACATGCCCTAACAGCTAGCCGATCCATCTAGCTCTAGGGGCTCAATTTTATTGGGCCTTGCATGGGTGGGCCAGGAAGTGGGACAGGGTCAT
Organism: Chelonoidis abingdonii; assembly: GCF_003597395.2. NCBI lineage: Eukaryota > Metazoa > Chordata > Testudines > Testudinidae > Chelonoidis > Chelonoidis abingdonii. Next base: position 13,894,746 of record NC_133771.1, on the reverse strand, counting down.
GGAGACACTGAGTCAGCCAGAATTCTTCCTGAGTTGCCCATGGCAACATGGCTCCTCTGCCTTAACCTTCCTGAACAGCCATGCCCCAGTCCTCTCACTTCACAAACCCAACTCATAGTATCTACACAGAATATTTTTTTATTTATCACAAAATCTCCAAGAGTATTTTTAACCCTTCCTTCTCCTTCTAAATATGAAAGGGCACTTTCTATGTTCAATTTCTAGGGCATAACTCCAGTGATTTCTGAAGAAATAATATTTTTGTGCCCACATTTATTTCCATGCTCAGGTAATAAAAGCTGGGCTTTTCTCCAGGTGTCCAATGGCAACAGAAGTGCACAATATGGGAAGTTTCACATATCAGCCACCATATCTAATGAGTTGCCATGCCAGAAAGCAGCCATGTGCGGTTATAGTCAGCGAAGGGGATATATGCAATACTACAGATTCTTTTTTTTAATAGCTACTTCTTATGTGGTAAATATTCAGCATGCGTCATGCCATTACATCTGTGCTTTGTAGTTCTACTGCTCCAGCTACCTGCGTCTATGGCTGGTGCAACACTACTTATCCTTACAGTCACATTCCCAGAGTTCAGAGCCAAAACGCTAATGGCAAAATATTTCAAAACACCTGAGTGCCTTAGGTCCAGATCCTCCAAGGCATTCAGATGCTTAACTCCATCTGAAACTAATGGGAGTTTGTGACCTAAATACTTTTGAGGATCTGGGACATGGACTTAAGTCCTATTGATTGTCAGTGAGACAGGGGTGCTAAGTCACGTAGGCACTTCTGTAAATGTTACCCAACACATCAGAACTCTGTGTGCCTAAAGTTGAGCACCTAAATCCATATTTAGGCACTGGCTGTTTCAGATGTCCTGACCCCTTGCAGCTCCTCTGAATCCATTAGGAATTTGCACACTCAGCCCCTCTGAAAATTAGGCACCTTTTTTTTTTTTTTTTTTTTTTTTTGGGTCCTAGATTTTACTTCCCAGTGTTGACTTAGTTTTTATTGCCCAACTGTTGCAAGAGGCTGGAGAGAATGCAGACACCAGCCACACTCTCCTCCTCCGCCGCGCCGCAGCATTTATCCATGCTAAACAAAATTTCCAGCATGTTGAGCCGTCATTGTGTCAACGTGTGCTGAAGGGGTGTGAAGAAACAGGAACCTGCTTTAATTTTCAGGCCCAGGCCCTCCTGAGGACCATTCACAGAGCCGAGCCCTGTCATTCATGAGAGACAATAAACCAGATTCCCCCTCAGCTACCCCATGTGATTTCATTGATCTCACTAAGCACTGGGCATAAGTACAGAATTTGGCTCTATATGCAATTCTGTTCCTTCACTATTACAAAGCACATCCTTGCTTCTAGGCAGGGTGGATTGTAACTGACCAGAAATAAGAGAATCGGGGAGATGTCTTTCCTATTTGTTTATTTCAGTTCATTTAGTGTGTATACAGGGCCATAAGTATAGTATTTAAGAATGAATATACAAAATGCACAAGATGACTAAGATCTGACCAGTTCCAGAGCATGACCAGGAGGACATGGAAAGTGTTGAGGAATTCTGGGGGTAGATCCAAGACATATCAGAGACAGGGCCTAGGCAGGAATCCTGTCTAAAGTGAGTCCCAACTTTCCCCTTGCTGCGTATTCCCCCTTCACAACCATCCTGCTGTCCCTTCTTTCTATCCCTCTTCCTTCTTCCCATGTTCAACATCCTCCTTATTTGGAATAGATCAGGATCAGGCTCTCTCATTGCTTATTTGTCCAGGGAAGATTAGATCAGATACAGCATCTGGACTTCACAGCATTCTGGTTTTATGTTCACTTTTACAAGGGACTGTCTAAGACATAAAACTCAGTGACAGCCTTGTGGCTGCACAAGTTGAGACAGGGACACAACTGAGATCTTCTTGACTTTGTGACCTTTTTCAATATAGCCTTAGTCCACTAAATCACATGGCCAGTTTCAATATCTAATTTAGTTCATTTGAAAATGCATTTCAGCTGCATTTTTTTCTTTGGTGTGAGATCACTAATCAGAAAGCCAGCACTCCAGCACACTTATTGACAAAGGGGGACAGAAGAAAAATTATCTAATTCTCAAATGTGTTCCCCTTTCTACCATAGGTGAACCAGATGGAGACAGGTGAAGCCATGATTGGAGGTACTGCAGACGACAGAGAGCTAGCTAGCTAGATAGGTCTGATGTTATCAAATAAGAAAATAAATCTCTTATTGGAGCAGTTTGAAACATTCATTTTTTATTTTTATACAATTATGTTTAGACATTTTGAATTATGACTAAGGGAATTCTCCATAATTTTTCAGGTATCACAGTTAGTTGTACAGTTCCCATTAATATAGCATCTAAGCACCACATGATCTTTAATGTGTTTTTCCTCCTCCTCCAGTAAAGTAGGGAAGTGCTATTATCCGTGAAACCCAGAGAAATTAAGTGACATGACCAAGAGCACGAAAGAAGTCTGGCAGAGCATGGAATTGAACCTTGGTCCCAGGATAGAACTTTAACCTTTTTCTTCCCCTCACCTTTTGCTTCCCCTCTAACCATTTGCTTCCTCCCCTCTCCTTTTGGCATCAAACATTTCATCCTCACAGCTAGACCTTGTTCTATAGTTGGGAGCGGGAAAACCCCGAATAATAACAGATAATGGAACCCGTTACATTCCAGTTGAAGCACATTTTGAACAGCAGATGCTAAACCTGGAGACTTTTAAATCTTCGAGCCTGGGTAACTTTCATCCAAGAGATTTGAAAGGGCAGGCCAAGGAGTTCAGTAAGCCTTGGAACTCTGTGGCCATTTCAAAGGACTGAAGAAAACCAATGTTGTGCAATTATTTTAAAAAGGTAAATGGTACGACCCAGATAACTACTGGCAACCTGACATCAATCCTGTGCAAGCTAATGAAACAGTTGATATGATTCAATTAATGAGAAAATTAAAGGATAGGGCTGTAATTAGTGCCCATCAACACGAGTTTATGGAAAACAGCTCTTGTGTTGGGCTCCCCTACCCTCCCTTGGTTCTTGTCACGCAGACAGAAAGAAGAATGTCAGAATCCAAAATGCCGGCAATGCAATGTTCATTGATGTAAACAAGCAGGCATAACCACAACTCTTAACATCAACAGAGCTTCCTGCCCCCCCCTTCTTAATAGGATTAATTATACCTATAGTGCATGCCCCTGGGACTGCCCCTGATAACTTATGGTTAGGTTCCATTTTGGAGCATCTTGAGTCTAGAGATTTTGGTACCACCTCTTTTGTACCTCATGGGAGGAGTAGGGGAGTGAGGTTGTGGACCAGCCACAGTCACTTTTTCTTTGGCTTTTGGTGTTTCTTAAACCACCCTGCTTCCACTCTTGCCCCTCTGAACTGGTTGCTTGACCTTGCCTTGGGAAAGGAGTTGTAGATTCATATATTAAACTCCCACTATATCCAGTAATGCTTTAGCTCTATTTCTTATCTTTTCTCCTTGTACTAAAACACATCTGGTTGTAGGCAGAAGCAACACACACTGTCTATTTCTTGTCCACATGTTAGTAAGGATATGAGAATATCAAAATTTGGCAAATAAAGCCCAAAATTCTATCTCAGGCAAATAAAGCCTAAACACTAAATTACCATCAACACTAACTTGATATCCTTTGATATTTCAAGTTGATAAAAATAGTAATGTTGATATAAAATAGACTTCTATAAGGTAATTGATTTTGTACCACAACATTTTGTTTGAGAAACCAGAATGGTACAAAAATCAACATGGTACAAATTATATGGATTAAAAAGTAGCTCAGCGATCGGCAACCTTTGGCACTTGGCCCATCAGGGCAATCCGCTGGCAGGCCACAAGACATTTTGTTTGAGTTGACCATCAACAGGCATGGCCCCCCTACAGTTCCCAGTGACCACATTTGCCATTTCCAGGCAAATGGAGCTGCAGGCAGGAAGAGGTGGCTAGCATGTCCCTGTGGCCCACACCATTTCCCGCAGCTCCCATTGGCTGGGATTGGTGAACTGTGGCCCCTGAGAGCTGCGGGGAACCATGCCTGCGGATGGTCAATGTAAACAAAATGTCTCGCAGTCTGCCAGCAGATTACCCTGATGGGCACGTACTGAAGGTTGCCAACCCCTGGACTAGCTGATAGGTGTCAAAATGCATTCACAAAGCAGGCATGTTTCTAGAGGGGTCCTACAGAGATCAGCTCTTGGCTCTGTGCTATTTAACAGTTTATCAATGATCTAGAAGAAAATATAAAATGATTACTAGTAAAGATGACAAAAAGATAGGAGTGTTAATTAACAAAGAAGGCTGTTTGCTGATACAGAATGATCTGGATCGCCTGGTAAACTGGGAGTAAACAAACAATATGCACATTAGTATGGCCAATTGTAAAGTCATACATCCAAGAACAAGGAATGTAGCCAAGTTATGACTTGATCACAGTCTGGAAGTACCTTCAAGGGAAAGAGAAATATGATTAGAGAGCTCTTCAATTTAGGAGAAAAAGGTATAACAAGATCTAATGGCTGGAAGTTGAAGCTAGATGAAGTCAGATTAGACACAAGATTTTAGCAATGAGGGTATTAATCATTGCATCAGTTTACTGAGAGTCATGGTGGATTCTATATCATTGGAAATTTTAAAACCAAGGTTGGATGTTTCTCTAAAAGAAATTCACTAGTTTGAACAGGAATGATCTCGGGGAAGTTCTATGCCCCATGCAGGAGCCGCTCTAGCTACAGGCAAATGAGGCAGCTGCCTAGGGGTGACAAATTTCTGGGAGAAAGGATATTGTTTTTGATGGCCAAAATTGAGGTGAGAATGAAATGATCGTTGATAGTAAATGTAGGATGTAGTCACTGAGAGGTCAGTGCATGCACAGCTATGACTATTCCCACTGTTATGGACTGAGATGTAGGCAGCCTGGCCCAGTAGTCAGAGCAAGAGTCAGGTTTGGTGGGCAGATCAGGCATCCCAGATTGGGGAATGAAGCTGAGGGTCAGCACCAGAGTTGACTGCCAGTTGCCAGAGTCAGGAATGGAAGCTGGCACCAGGTTTGTCTCAAATAAGACTGTGTTCTCTGCTTAATTTGAATTTGAGCAGCAAACAGAGCCATCAAGCAGAAGTGGTTGACAAAGAAAGCTCAAACAGGTGAGGAAAAGCAGCAGGGAACATCCTTCTCCATAGGTTTTTTGTCTCCTGAATCTTAGCTGGAAATGTATTTCAAGAGGGAGACAGACATCATAAAAAGGAGACACAAAGACCTCAAGACTAACACACACCCTCTTTCTCCTTCTGCCCCTTATATTCATTCAGGGCCGGCTCTGGCTTTTTTGCCGCCCCAAGGAAAAAAAGGGGCGGGGGCGGCCGGAGTGGCAAAGCAGGAAAAAAAAACAACAAAAATCTGTGGCGTGGCCGGAGCGGCAAAGTGGTGGTGGGGGGAACCTGTGATGCTGCCGTAGTGGCAAAGCAGTGGAAAAATAACACCCCCCCCCCCCTGCAGGGAGACCGGACCCAAAGTGCAGAGGGACTTCCTGTGCTGCAGATGTGCAGCAGTGTGTGCCCGGTCTAGCAGGGGGGAAGGGGAGACAGCGAGGGAGAGAAAAAGGGCAGCCAGGGCTTCAGTGGGGCGCTAGCCATGCGGCCCCGACTGCCTCACCGCCTGCTGGGATGGCTCTGCGTCACTCTGATCGGCTGGGAGGGAAGGACGCGGGCTGCCCTGCTGAGTTTGCTGCAGGGTGCTCCTCTCCTCCACGCCACCACCCCCTACAGGGCGGCCAAAGTGGCAAACCAAAAAAAAAATCTGCCACCCCAAGCACGAGACTGCTCGACTGGTGCCTGGAGCCGGCCTTGTATTCATTAGCACCAGAAGCCACAAAGGAAGTCTTTGTGGATAGTGAGAGGAGGGGTCTTGATTTAAGAAGTCTGGTCAGTAAGACTGCTGAAATCATCTGGTGTGAAACTGATATAGTTTGTAAAGTTAGGTATCAGAGTTTTAACATTATTTTCTTCTAATCATTTTTAATTCTCATTACTTGTACTCCCTTAATCTTTTATAGATATAAGCAGAGTCAGGATGAGCTCTTCCCTGACATCTGGTGGTGAATTACGGTGAGTGTGGAAAAGAACTTAGGGGGCTGATCTTGTTTTCATAGGCACACCCACTCTGCCTAGCATGAGTCCATGGCACCCCAAAATGGTCACTTTGACAGCTGGGGGATCCTCAATTTCTTGATTGGGGTAGGAGCAATAAAGTGTTACCCTGATTATGTGAATGAAGAACTATGAGATTGGGTTATGACAGTCTCACCATCAACTATGTAGCACTCACTAGATGAGGGACATGGGTTCCAAAACCACTGACTGAGGAAAGGGGGGCGGTAGGTGTCTGACCTTTTTGGCTTAGGTGCCTAGTGTGACATGCCCTAACAATGCACTGTCTTCTTTCCTCTCCAACTGTTGAATATACGGAGATGTAATTTTGATTCTTTAGGAGTCTAGCTTAGAACACTGCACGTTGAATTCACTTGGGCTTTAATGTGCACCAGCAGCACTGGGGCTCCCCTACTACAAGCTGAACCGCTAAGAGCTAAAACTTTTACTGAGCTTGAGATATGACGTGGTTGTGTTAACTAGTGTGGGAGCCTGAAGATATATTGCTAGACGCTGGTAGAGCAGTTTGAAGGAGGTTTGAGCATGAGTGCCGCTGAGAGCTGAGCGTTTGCAGGGACACGCACTAGACTGCGTTCTGCGGATGCTGGGGTGGAGTTGGAAGCAGGCATGTGGCTGATTGGAACGGCCCTGGAACAGTTGACGTGAGCCAGTTTTTGATGGGGACAGCTGGAGGAGCGGAGCAAGTGGCTGGTGGCGAGAGCTCCTGGAGACTGTGGGCGTCAGCCCTTGGCCACTACGTGCCTTCTTAACACCCCGTCGTTGCCCCTACGCCCAATTACACCCATGTTGGGGGAGGGTAAACTCTGCAGAATGAACTTTTTGACTCTGGGGCGGCACTGACCAGGGTCAGACTTATGGGTTTGTTGCTCTTTGGGGTTATTGGACTTAAGGACTCTAAGGGAAAAGGACATTCTGCCCAAAACCTACTATGGGGGTGGGTCTTTATGCTCATGGTTTGATGTATATGACTCCATGTTTGTGGTGGTTCCCTAATGTGTCATGCCACATTTTTTTGCTCCTTTATTAAAGGATTTTGTTCACTCAGACTCTGTGCTGCGACGAAGGAAGTATTGCCTCCTGGAGGCACCCAGGGGGGTTGATTGTAATTGTCCCAGGTCACTGGGTGGGGGCCTCGAGCCCGTTTTGCCTTATGTTATGAACAGCACCCCTGGATACTGACCCGGCCTTTGTTGCTGCACATTCAGAGGGGCAGAAGGGTTACATAGCTAATAAACTGGTTTTTTTTATCTATCCCGTGATGCTTGAACTGAAGTGTTGGGGAAACTTCATTTGGGGTGCAAGTTTATGTGTATATTAATTTCTATTAAAGAAATGGGACAGACTTTATTTACTTTTCATTGTATGGGAGAGGGCTGGGCGATACAGAACATCCATCTTTGGGAAATCTAGACTGCGTATGTTCGGGTCAAACTTGCAGTAAACCAAGGCTGGCTGTCTTGCAGCAGAGATTGTACCCTAAGCCTTTTTAGTGCCCAGGTGAGCCAGCATATTTCTGCCCCTGAGGCACAGCATGAGGGTCATGCGGGGGTCATGCCCTTCCCCAGAGTGTTGCCTATTCCATTTAGCACAAAGGTTTTCAAACTTTGGGGTGTACCTCCTAGAGGGATGTGCCCCACAGTTTGAAAACTGTTGCCTCCTGCCAGGAACTAGAGTATAATGTCAAAAACCACTATTGACAGTTTGTGTTACTGGTAGCAGTTACACTTATCTCAATTTACTACCTCACACCTTTCTGATCATCTGTTCCAAGGGCAGCAAATTCTGACAGGACTTCAACTGTCCATGGCAATTTGCTACCCAAAAACCAGAGGATGACAAAGGTGAGAGGTGTGGTCAGATGTTTGGCTGCATGTGTGTTCTCCCTCTGTGCTGCCCCAGCTCCATGCAGACAGACAGCAGAGCAGACCTCAACCGACCACCCAATGACCACAAGATCCATTAAGGTAAGACGGCACTGGGGTAGGTTTATTTCAACAAAGCATGATAAGACCTGTATGCCCCTGACACAGCTCAGTGAATGGCAGCACTGTCCATTCCCACCTTGGCTGGACCAAAATACTCCCTCTGAGATATATCTTTATATCCTGAACAAACAAGTTAGTACTGCCTCTGACATAATTAGTTACTGCCCCTTGATGTGGCTAGTTATCACCCATCACCTTGTACATGTTGGTTTGGTCAAAACATCTTTATTATGTACTGTCATCCTGACCTTATCTCTTGGGGCGGGGGGGCGGTCAGTGTGTTCCTGTTATCCTTGGGGAATGTTTTTGTACCTTCCTTGATATCGGGATGTTCTGGTACCATGTCTGTTTGCGTGAGTGCTCTATGCCTTGCATTTCTGCAATATCATCCCTGTTCTTCATACCAGCCCTCTGATACAAGGACTTATGTCTCAGGCTCTCTTCCTACTACATTCCCCTGCTTTTTGTCTTTTTTTTTTTTTTTTTTTTTTTTTTTTTTTTTTGGGAGAGGATGTTAGTAACATAATTTGTACCAAGCTTTTTAGAGTTCATTTGCTTGTGATGCCAATTCTACTTCTAACTATTTAGAAGCACAAACTTTAACAACCACTACTTCCCTTAAACACAACAGAAAATAAAAGTAAATAACAATGAAACCAATTTTTAAGTGCAAACACCTTGAGGGTATTACATTTTTGTGGCATTCTGTGTTTGAGAGCCAAAGGTGGAAACCTGTTGAAATTTTTTGGTTAGCTTTATGCATATATTATTTTTTAAACATTATTGCTACGACATTTTTATAGCTATATTTAAAAGTGCAAACAAGTTCATAAAAAGCCAAACAAGAGTGACATTTTGTTAATATTACTTTTACCTTAATGTTGAGGTTTCCCCTTCCCTTTTCTTTGAATAAAAAACAAAAAACTGATAAAAGAAAATTGTTTTTGTTTTCAATTGCATTAGCTGAGACAGAAACATATGTACATACATTTATATCTGAGACTTTTCTGAACTTAAAAATGGTATTAATATTATGATGATTATACTCTATGTTACAATAGTGTGGTACCACTTATATTTAAAATGAAAGATATAAAATTGACTTTTGTTGCAACAAAATAAAAAGTAGTGACGTGACACACACACAACATAGGACAACATATATAACATAAAGGACAAACTTACAATTAAAAACAAATGGCACCAGAATTCTACTTATAAACTATACAAAATAAAGCAAACAAAAATAAAAAAACAAAAGGGTTAAACATTTAAATGAACAAGTTATTACCTTTTTATTTAAAACTTATATTCAAAATGATAAATTATATTATTTGCCAAATTTGTTGTATTAAGTAATTTCCATTACCTTATATTAACTTTATTTTAAAACTTTGCTCTCTGGTAGTTAGGAAAGCCCATGTTAAGTATTACTTAGTGGTTAGGATTAGAAGCAGAGTGTGCATTTCTGTTGCTTGGCAACCATATCTTCAAGAAAGTTAGGAGTAATTCCAGCTTCCTCATTCCTGAAGGGTTCAAATGATTGATTTTATTGGATTTATTTAAGTAAAAAATGTACCTTGTATTTTCTTTGTTGGATTGTTTTGTTTTAGTTTTCACAAAAACCTCCAAAAATAACTTTTAAATCAGAGAGACAAATTGAGGAGAGGCGGGGATGAGGGGGAAGCAACATAAGATAGCGAGACCTGAGCCAAGATAAATTTAACTCTGTGAAGTTCCCTTAAGGTACAAGCAGCAGCAGGAAGTTTAGCAAACTGAGAGAGGATATAAAGGAAAACTTAACCAGTATGTAAAAATATTTGAGAAAGAAGGTTACATTTTTAGCCATGAGCAAGTAGTGTGGCTCCAGGGTTTAAAGCAGTTGGACAACTGCACAGTTAGTCTACGGGGAGATTCTGGCAAACGAGTAAAGTGCCTGAAACCACTATGGCTTATTGTTAAAGGCAGCCTAGTCAGCAAGATGTAAATTGGCCATTCGGCAGTCTCAGCTTGACCAAGGTGGGGTGGGGGGATTTTTGGGATGTCATAGAAAGGGCAGCTTGACCCCGTGTCCTTCCTGATACATGCATTTTAGAAGAGCAGGATGTGCTCCAGGAATGTCTATTGGGGTCTCAGGACTGCAAACTCTAGAAAAACCCACACATGGTTAATCAATAATCAGAAGGAACCTCTTGCTTGACCATTGACATTGCTTCCTTAACAAGGTTTCTTTAAGGGATAAGTCATTCTATTACTAATATATAAATAAGAGGAAGTAACAGAGGTAGCCATGTTAGTCTGGATCTGTAAAAGCAGCAAAGAGTCCTGTGGCACCTTATAGACTAACAGAAGTTTTGGAGCATGAGCTTTCGTGGGTAAATACTCACTTCGTCAGGCATCCAACGAAGTGGGTATTCACCCACGAAAGCTCATGCTCCAAAACTTCTGTTAGTCTATAAGGTGCCACAGGACCCTTTGCTGCTTAAATAAGAGGATAAAGCTTGAGATAATTGGACGTGTTTGGGGACTCTTTCGGACTCTCCCTCTGGATACATCTTGCAGTCCCCACTGGCAGATGGAAGATTTGGCCACCAGAAGCCTGCCACTGTGTCATTCGAGAGCCACACTCTGCTTCAGTAATTATCGAGGGTTGGGGTGTTGTGGACGTGTGTAAAGTGCTTGAAAGTAAGTAAAGTGTAGCTGTAAGTGAAAGCACTCTTGTATTGTCCTGTTTGTGCCAGTCACCTGTTGGTCAGACAGCCATGTCTCCCCGAGCTATTTCCTGACACCACCTCACACAGAGTAAAAGATACCAAGAGCTTTGGGTTGAAAAAACCCCGGGTAACATTAGGAACCCACACCACTGGCTTTTATTCTGGCTTTGAAAAGAGTGTGTGTGTGTGTGTGTGTGTGTGTGGCGGGGGGGTGGCATTACTTGCTTTTGCCAAACCTGAATTTATTCTCCCAGTGTGTATTGCTTTTGTTTGCATAATAAATGCTTTGCGGGAGTGCTCTTACATGCATCAGTAACTGTTTTTGGGCACCTCCATCTCTTAATGTATGTATTCTAGCTGTTAACCCACTCAATTTTTGGTTTTGACTTTGAAGTTTTTTATTCACTCCCCTGCAATTGAGTCACAGTTCTTGTCCCCTAATGGGCTCTCTGATCTGTTCTGCTTTTCCCTTCATCTGATTTAATAATTCAGTGAAAATACTGTTTGCTACTTTCCCTTCTGTGCACTTACTTGTCCCCCTGTGACAGGCACCAATCTAGGTCCCAGTTCAGGTTCTACTGGAACATGGCTTTTACCACATGGTGGTGGTTGCAATGCAATGGACCCGGTTTCATCTTTTAATTTTACTGGAGTCACTTTTTTCCATTTCTTTCCCCATTCTTCAGGCTCAGGGTAGCTACCTGAAGCCTGCTGTTGACCACAAATATTTATAAAAGGGGATGGCACATGTCATTTTTTGTGGGGCTTTTTTTACAGCTATTTCCAATGTTTTATTCTGTTCTTGTGCTTACTGTCTCGGGATGGCTTGCTGCCCTGCTAGGACAGTGGGAGCATTCCAGGGCTCTGTGGCTTCTCCTGCTTCTTTTGACTCTTTCTTTGTTTCCGTTACTTGCCCTGCCAATTTTATGGCATGTTTTAATCATTAACAGCCCTGGCTATAGTTTTCAATATTCTACATTTTAAGGCTACAGTCTTTGCTCTAGCCTCACAGATTTCATTCCATGTTCCTTCTCCATTATATTTGTTAAATTCATATGGACCTCTTTTGCTAGCAACCCAGCACATCCATACCTTATTACACTCCATGGGGATCTGCAGGACAGGCTTAAGGGGTTCCCTAGCTTGTGGTTGTGTCATGGTATCTAGCCCCTCTCTGAACCTTAGCATCCAAAAGATGGAGTACCAGCATGAATCCCCCTAAGCTTAATTACCAGCTTAGATCTGATAGCTGCCACCAATCAGGACTTGGAGTGCCTGATAAACTCTGGTCTCCCCAAAACCTTCCCTGGGGACCCCAAGACCCAGATCCCCTGGATCTTGACACAAGGAAAGTAAACCCTTTCCTTTACCGTTGCCTCTCCCAAGCTTCCCCTCCCTGGGTTACCCTGGAAGATCACTGTGATTCAACTCCTTGAATCTTAAAACATAGGGAATTCCACCTCCACTCCCCTCTCTCCCCACCAATTTCCCTGGTGAGTACCGACTCAATTTCCTTTGAGCCTTAACCAGAGGAAAAATTAATCAGGTCTTTAAAACAGAAAAACTTTTAATAAAAGAAAGAAAGAGTAAAGATAATCACTGTAAATTCAAGATGGAATATTACAGGGTCTTTCAGCTTATAGAAACTAGAGAGAAGCCTCCTCCAGCAGAAATACAATTTAAAATACTTCCAGCCAAATACACATTAAAACTCTACCAGCCAGATACACATTTGCAAATAAAGAAAAACAATTAAAAAGACTAAACCGCCTTTCTACTTGCACTTACTACTTGAATAGAAAATTAGAGAGCCTGTAGTACGTCCGGTCACTCTCAGATCCCAGAGATGACAACAGACAAAGAAAAAAACACAAACAAAGACTTCCCTCCACAAGATTTGAAAGTATCTTGTCTCCTGATTGGTCCTCAGGTTCCCGGTTTCACTGTTTGTTAACCCCTTACAGGTAAAGGAAACATTAACCCTAGTGCATCAGCTACTTTGTTAGAAGCTTCTGAAATGTGTTGAATTTTGAAAATCAAAATCTTGGAGAGCTAAACTCCATCGAAGCAGTTTTTTTGTTTTCCTTGGCAGTATGAGCCACTTTAGCGCAGCATGGTCAGTTTGTAGCTGGAACCGCCATCCCCAAACATATGGGCGTAGCTTTTCCAGGGCGTACACAATGGCGTAACATTCCTTTTCACTGACTGACCAGTGGCTTTCCCTCTCAGATAGTTTCTTGCTGAGAAACATGACAGGATGGAAGTTGTGATCTGGTCCTTCTGCATGAGAACTGCTCCTATTACACCATGCTCAGATGCATCTGTGGTTACTAGGAATGTTTGTCAAAGTCCGGGGACCCTTAGCACAGGGTCAGACATGAGCGTCGCCTTAAGCTGGGTAAAGGCCTTCTGACACTCATCAGTCCACTTAACTGCATTGGCTGGGTATTTTTGGTCAGGTCGGTCAGTGGGGCAGCGATTTGGCTGTAGTGTGGTACAAATAGCCTGTAATACCCAGCTAAGCCTAAGAAGGATTGGACCTGTTTCTTTGACTTTGGGACAGGCCACTTTTGGATAGCATGCATCTTGGCCTGTACGGGGGGTTTATGGTTTCTCAACCCACCTAGTGTGCCAGATAAGTCACTCTGTTTTGGCCTATTTTTGACACTTTTTGCCCTTAACAGTTAGTTCGGCCTGCTCTGATGCGCTCAAAGACCTTTTCTAGGTGTTCGGGCCAGGAGTCAGAAAAAATGGCCACATCATCGAGGTAGGCAACTGCCTATTCTCCCAATCCTGCTAGTAGACCATCTACCAGCCTCTGGATGGCTGGCAGGTGCATATCGCAGCCAAAAGGAAGCATTAAATTCATACACCCTCACATGGGTGATGAATGCTGACCTTTCTTTGGCAGGTTTATCCATTGGTACTTGCCCAGTTCATCTCTACAATAGACTTAACCAAGGGTACTGGCATGTTCCAACTTTTCCAATAGCTCATCGGTGCGTGGCATTGGATAGTTGTCAGGACAAGTTACCATATTTAGCTTACGGTAGTCCACGCAAAAGCGTATTTCCCCATCTGGTTTGGTTATCAGAACTACTGGAGATGCCCATGCACTGGTAGAATGAGCATATTATACCCATCTGTGCATGTTCTGGATCGCCTGTTCTATACCAGCTTAGGCATGAGGAGACACCCGGTAGGGTGGGGTTGTAAAGGGGTGAGCATTACACTGTGTCAATGGAGTGGTATGCCCATTCAGTCCATCCTGGGTGGCTGAGAACAATGGGGCGAAGCTAGTGCACAGCTCCTTGATTTGTTGCCACTGCAGACAGGCAAAAAGCAACTGTTGTAACACTAGGTCCCAATCATTGGAGTGTTTATTGACGAAATTACGTATCATGGCCCCAAAGTTCCATTAAACCTCTCCACTAGGCCATTGGTTTGATGGTGGTAAGGGGTGGCAACCAAGTGATTTAGTTCCTGGAGAAGGTAAACTCCTCACCACCCCATGAGTTTCCCACAGTTCTTTCATGGTGCCTGCCAGGAAATTTGTCCCTGAATCTGTAAGGATGTCGGAGGGCTAAACTACCCTGACAAAATATCTGTTAGGGCCTGGCACACAGCTTTAGCCCTGGTGTTGCCTAGAGCTACTGCTTCCGGCCATCGGGTAGCAAAGTCTACGAAAGTCAGTATGTACTGCTTCCTCTGGGGTCTTTTTTGGGAAAGGACCCAGAATATCCACAGCTACTTGCTGAAATGGGACTCAATTATGGGAAGTGGCTGGAGAGGGCCCTTGACCTGGTCTTGGGGCTTTCCCACTCTTTGGCACACCTCACAAGACCGGACATACTTGTCAATGTCCTTGGCCCATCCCCTCCCCAGTGGAAGGACATCCCCAACCTGTCTTTGGTTCTGTTCACCCCAGCATGGCCACTGGGATGATCATGGGCTAAGCTTAAGAGCTTCCCCGGTATTTAGTTGGAACCACCAACTGTTTTTGGCAGGTGCCAGTCTTCTCCTGGTGTCCACCAGAAAGAGTCTCCTTGTATAAAAGTCCTTGTTCTACAACAAACCGGGATCGGTTAGAAGAGCTGAGAGGCGGTGGGGTGCTCCTTGCCGCCACCCAAGCTTTCTGAAGGCTGTCATCTGCTTCCTGCTCAGTCTGGAACTGTTCCCTTGAGGCTGGAGACACCAGTTCTTCCTTGGACTGTGGACTTGGCCTTGGTGCCTCTGGAAGTGATGTAGGTGATGGGGTTATCTCCGTTGCTGGTGAACCGCTCTCCACTGGTGCACCAGGTGGTATTTCAGGCTCTGGCTGAGCCTCTTGGTATGGTTGTCTGCTGCTTCTGCCAGTTCAGGCTCGCTGGCGCCTCTGGCACTGGGGTTGAAGATGGATTTGCAATTGCTGGCGCTGTTGCTGGTTGCTTTTCCAGTTCCGGGTCTGGGACTGGAGAAACTGTGGCTGTTTTAGTCGTTGGGGCAGGATCCAGGTCCACTACCTCTGTCTGGGTTCTGATAAACAGACGTGGGCTCCTGTGGACGGCTCAGGAACAGGGATGGGTCTGGAAGCTTGCCAGGCTTGGCTGCATGTAACCATTCCCACTTTCTTGGCCCGCTTCACCTGGTTGGCCAAGTCTTCCCCAGTAACGTTGGGGATGGAATAATTGTCATAGACTGCAAAAGTCCACATTCCTGGCCAGCCTTTGTACTGACATGTAGTTTAGCTGTAGGCAAGTCTACAGGTTGTGACAAAAAGGGGTAAAATTGTCACTTGGCCTTTGGGTTCATGAATTTGGGGTCCACAAAGGATTGGTGGATAGCTGACACTTGTGCCCCCTGTGTCTCTCCACACAGTAACCTTTCTTTCTGCCCACTCTCAAATTTTTCCCTTCTCTTCCAAGGGTATTTGAGAGGCATCTGGGCCTGGGGATCTTGGTGGTGTAATGACTTGCACTTGGTTGGGTTGTTTGGGCAGTTGGCCTTTATGTCCAGTTCATTACACTTAAAGCATCTTCCAGCTGACAGGTCACTGGGTCAAGAGGTGTGTTACTGGAGACTGGTGAGGTGGGATAATAGGTAGTCTGGGGCTTTCCTTGGGTTGTAGGTGGGGTCTTGGGCTGCCCTCGGTTGTAGGGTTTATTGTTGGTGTGCCCTCTGGGGTATTCGTTCCCCTTGACAGTAGTTTTTTTTTCTTTTCCATCACTTCCATCCATTTGGCTCCACTCTCCCCCGCCTCGGTTACCGTTTTGGGTTTCCCATCTAGGATGTACCTTTCTATTTCCTCAGAAACACTATCTAAGAACTGCTCCATTTGTATCAGGAGGTGCAGCTCGGCCATATTGTTAACCTTTGTTCCTGATATCCAGGCTTTATAATTCTTTGCAATGTGGTAGGCGTGTCAGGGGATACACATCTGGTTTCCATTTTAGGGTTCTGAACCGCCAATGGGTATGTTCAGGTTTTATCCCCATTCTGAATCTGGCCTTGGTTTGAAAAAGTTTTTATAATCGTTCATGTTCTCCTTAGGCATTTCAGCAGCCACCTCTGCTAAGGGTCCACTGAGCTGTGGCCTCAGTTCTATCATGTACTGGTCTTCAGGGATGCTGTACCCAAGGGAGGCCCTTTCAAAATTTTGTAAGAAGGCCTCAGTGTCATCACCTGCCTTGTAGGTGGGAAATATCTTATGATGTGGAACAATCATTGGCGAAGGGTTGTTAGGATTGGCTGGAGCATCCTGCCTGGCCTGCGCCAAGTCCATTTCATGCTTTCTCTCTTTTTCCCCTCTCTTCACTTTGTTTTTGTTGCTTTTCCATCTTTTTGTTTTTTCCATTTCTCATTGGTGGGCTGCATCTTTTGCTGCTTGTTCTCTTTTGTGGACTGCCAGTTTGATTTTTTTCTTCTTTCTTTCAGCTCCACCTCTTTCTTTTTTTTTCCATTTGTTGCTTGTGGTCTGCGTCTCTGATGTTCCTTGGAAGTCATGTTTCCTGCTTTTTTGTGTTGAGGTGCCCTCTGCTGGTTTACTTCCTGAACTGCTGCTTCTTTGTTGCCTTCTTGGGGTTGCTTAGTAACAGTCTTTTTTTAACTCCTTCTACCTAATCTTTCACGTTTAAGTTAAAACAAAAGAAAACCCTTTGATATGCAAATGTGTTCTGCTGGTGTAGCTGACTCACAGCTGGAGCCCTATTGTTTAACAAAAGACCTTTGTTAAATTTAATGGCCCTGCCTTCAGGCAGCCTCTCTGGACAACCAGAAAGGAGCAAGGAAAAAAAAAATTCTCTGGCTGTAATTTTAAAACCTTCTCTTCTGCTTACAACCAGCTAGCAGAGAGAAAAGAAGAAAAAAAAATCCTATTGGCTTTTTGGGTCCTATACTTTATTCCACCACTGCCTACCATGTCATGGTATCTAGCCCCTCTCTGAACCTTAGTGTCCAAAAGATGGGGTACCAGCATGAATCCCCCTAAGCTTAATTACCAGCTTAGATCTGATAGCTGCACCAATCAGGACTTGAAGTGCCTGATAAACTCTGGTCTCCCCAAACCCTAGATCCCCGGATCTTGACACAAGGAAAGTAAACCCTTTCCTTTACCGTTGCCTCTCCCAAGCTTCCTCCCTGGTTACCCTGGAGATCAACTGTGTTCACCTCCTTGAATCTTAAAACACCGAGGTATTCCACCTCCACTCCCTCTCTCCCACCAATTTCCTGGTGAGTACCGACTCAATTTCCTTTGAGCCTTAACCAGAGGAAAAATTAATCAGGTCTTTAAACAGAAAACTTTTATTAAAAGAGAGTAAAGATAATCACTGTAATTCAAGATGGAATATTACAGAGTCTTTCAGCTATATAGAAACAGAGAGAAGCTTCCTCCAGCAGAAAATCAATTTAAAATAGTTTCAGCCAAATACACATTAAAACTCTACCAGCCAGATATACATTTGCAAATAAAGAAAAAACAATTAAAGACTAAACCGCCTTTCTACTTGCACTTACTACTTGAATAGAAAATTAGAGAGCCTGTAGTACGTCCGGTCACTTTCAGATCCCAGAGATAACAGACAAAAGGGGGAAAAAAACACACAAAGACTTCCCTCCACCAAGATTTGAAAGTATCTTGTCTCCTGATTGGTCCTCTGGTCAGGTGTTCCCGGTTTCACTGTTTCCTTTACCTGTAAGGGGTTAACAAACATTAATCCTTAACTCTCTGTTTGACAGGCTGTCTGTCATGTTAGATCCCGATTCCTACAGAGGACAGCTTGCTTACTTATCAGATCAGTAGTTGGGGTTACCAGTGTGGTTAGATGTTTGGCTGTGTGCGTGTGTTCCCGTGTGCTGCCTCAGCTCTGCGCAGGCAGCCTGCGCAGCAGACCTCAACAGAACCACCTGATGATCACAAAATCGGTTAAGGCATGAAGGCACCAGGCCAGGTTTATTGTCGACAAAGCACAGTAATAGCACCTGGCAGACTCTGAGGATAGTAAGACACATGTCCGTGACAATGGACACAGATCTGTAAATGGCAGGACTTTCCATCTGCCCCTAGGCTGGACGAAGATATCCCCTCTGAGATACAGCTTTATATCCTGATACAAATAAGTTATTACTACCTTTGACATGGTTAATGACTAGGCACATCTGGGGGCAGTGATCACCCACCAGCTTGTACATGTCGGTTTGAGCAAAACATCTTTATTACGTACTGTCATCCTGTCCTTATCTTTTAGGAAGGGTAAGTGTGTTCCTGTTATCCTTGAGGAATGTTTTTGTACCTTCCTTGATATCGGGATGTTCTGGTACCAGTTGATATCTGGATGTGTTTGTGTGAGTGCTCTGTGCATAGCATATTTTAGGAATGTGTATTTCTGCAACACTAGCGCTGTGCTTGCCAGATTGTGTGAGCGGATCCTGCCTTATTCTAGGCCTCTGATACAAGGGTTTATGTCTCAGACTCAGGACCGGCTCCGGGCACCAGCCCAGCAAGCAGGTGTTTGGGGCGGCCAAGGGGAAGGGGCAGCACGTCGGGCTCTTCAGTGGCAATTCAGCGGTGGGTCCCTTGGTTCCTCGGAGGGAAGGACCTGCCACCGAAATGCCATTGTCGGAGAGAAACTCAGTTCTTGCTTTTTTGTTTGGGTGCAGCAAAATGAAATATTATTTCTCCAGCAATTGCAATACAGGGAGGGAGTGCCCTAGGACACAGGGTCGCCCCAGTCTCGGACAGGTCTCAACAGGTAAACAATTACAGCAGCATTTATACCTTTGTTACAGACAATAACAAGCAATAATACAGACAATGAGCAACAGCTGCATTTTGTTTATACATAGGCCATCCTGCTATCTTATTTTTCTTACTTCTAGAAGATGCCAGTCTACGTATTTGGTTATTAGTGCAAGGTCGTGACAACTTTTCACACAAGTTCTTTTCCACTCACCTCACACTATCCTTGCTTCTACAAGTCTCCCGTCATTACGGTTACAGCTGGCCAAACTCTTAACTGCTAGCCTGACTCTTGCTAACAGACTGACATGCACTGAGATCCCCTACAAATCCTTGTCAATTCTTTCCCTACTTCCACACCACCAAAGAAGAAAGTGGTGCGGTGGAAGTGCCACCGATTACAATCGTGGCTTGTTTTTCTTCCGCCTGCTGCTTGGGGCAGCAACAACTCTGGAGCTGGCCCTGCTCAGACTCTCTTCCTACTACAAGAGGTAGCAAATTGAGATGAATTGTTGATACATATCCCTGGTACACCACACTCTGAATCAGTAGAAGTGCTCCTGGTGACGACACTCACCACTGACACAAGGAGCCAAGTAGGCAAGTGCACAAGTAACATATTAACCACAGCCACTGTATACTGATGTAACTTGAGTTAGCATAAATTGGCAGTGGCGATATGGCCTTAGGTATATGAATTGTTTGGGAGAGGTAACAGGAAAAATGAAGCTAGGCATAGCTGGGTTCAAAAACTGACTGGCTTAAAAAAATAATTAAATAAATTCCTGGAGGATAGGTCCTATTAGACAAGAGGGTCAGGGATGAAACCCTATGCTTTGGATGTCCATAACACTAGTCCCGGATTACCAGAAGATCAGGTCACTCAATGATTGCCTGTTCTGTTCATTCCCTCTGAAGCACCCGGTACTGGCAACTTTCAGAAGACAGGACACTAGGCTTGATCTACCCCATTGGTCTGGCCTAGCATGGCTGTTCAGTAAAAATTACAGTAGATTTATTCCTTTGAGAATATAACTTTTGAGAAGGATTTAATATGAGATAGTATATTGCAGTTAGTGAATATTTGGGAAGCAACTTCTACACACAAACAGTACCATGCAAAAAAGCACTAAGGGCTGGATTGAGAGGCAACATAACAGTTGAAAAGGGCAATCCCTAGTGGTGGATTAAATAAAAATGAAGTTTTAACATCGGGCTAGGAAATCATTCAGACTGGAAGTCACATGGTCCAACACAACAAACTTGTGCTAGAAAAATAAAAATTCCAAATTAAAAATCACAGTAAAAACATCAGAAACACTATACTAGAAACACATACTAAAACTACCATTTACTTATAAATATTTCCAATGATTATTTGCTATTATACTAAATAGCACCATGGCATCCACCTGCACAATGTTGACAAAAGGTGAATGACTGAAGTGCTACGAGTAATACAAATAAATAACATTTTAAGAAGTAGGCAATTAGGAGGGCAATTCAGGGAATCGCAGCAGCAGATAAGGCAAATTTGTGACTTGCTATGAGACTTTATGCAGATATATAAATTGATAAGGAATTTCTTTAAATACTCAATATGTCTTTGGGGATGTATATAAAATATTTCACCGAATCAAGCTCCTGTAGCACCTCAGTAGGTTATATCAGATAGAGAGAAGCTGCTGTGTCTGGGCATTCGGTTGCCTGTGCCTTGAACAGAGCCCTGGGAAGTTGGTGCTGTGACATACTGTCCCGTGAAAGGGGAAATAAAAAGCTCCTCTTCCCCCTCCCACCCTATTTTTGTAAACACTGCAGGTGACTCCTCCCATTATGGTAACTGTTACCCCCCTCCGCACCTCCCTGTGCCAGGGTTTTGCCCTCTGTCACCATATGGCAGTGCCTAACCCCTGGGCTTAACCCCTGCTCCCGCCATCCCTGATTTTTGCCTCTTGGCCCCCCTCCTTCCCTAGCAGCTTGGCCTCCTCCCCAGCAGTCAGTTTCTGCCCTGCCCTGCCCTGCTCAGACCTGCCCATCTTCCCCCCTCTGATTTGCCCCTTTTAACCTTTTTAATCCTCTGAAAGGGTAGCAGCTTCAGCAGATGTAATTGAGCATGCTCAGTTCGTGTGAGCATGCTCAGTATGAGCCAAGCAGTGCTCCATGCCCTGATTGCCTGCCACCCCCACGGCAGTCCTAGTGCCGGGGAGAGCATGATCTGGCTGGTGTTACTGGGCCCAACAGTGATGGTCCCGATCCTGCATGCAGCCCCATTTTTACACCCTCACCAGCTCTGAGCCCTGGGGGGCTGCCTCTCTTGTCCCACCCTAATTACGGCCCTGGGCTGCAGCGCACACACACAGAGCTGGGAGTGACTTGCATGCTGGAGGCTGTTTATGAGCAGTCCAGACTAAAGGCCACAGCAGCAAAGGTTTAAATGGCACCCCAGGTTAGATAGCACAGGTGACACAGCTACTCATTAGTCTGGATTATACCTAGTGTGTTGCAATGGGTTTGTTTATCTCCTATGCAAATTGCATTTCCATTCTCTCTTAGTATTTCCTGCAAGTACTTTCAAGATGGCAGAACATCATTCCTTTATCTAGGGCAGGGTAACTTAGGTCCTACCTGGCAGACACACTTTAAGAACAGAATTCCCAGTATATGTGTAATTTTGAACTTGTCCTTCACACATAGCCCACACAATAATACTAATGATCTGGGAATACTGGTTTTCTATTGATATCTTACATGACACCTTTTAGATACAGGTTATGACATGCGTGAACTGGGGCACACAGAACTGGTCAGGGCAGCTGACCCTCACTGCCAGATATCAATAAGACACTTTCCCTCTTGCACTGGGATGCTGCTAGGGTCACAAGCTTGTATTGTATTTAATCATTGTGATGTCATGCTGCCCTTTACTGCTGCATGTCATGCTGCTGTATATTCCGTCTCAGCAGCACACAGATGGTTAAGTTACTGTTTTGCTGGGCAGTCTGTGCTCCAAGAGATAGGACCTGCACCTTCTGTAGCAGCAGCAATGGCTCTTCACACCATCTTTCTATGAATCTGTTTAAGCCTGGGAGTTTCAGTGGCACCTCTGTCCGACTGGTTCAATTATTTTGGTCGGTAGTGTGATTTTTCTACCTGTATAACCCTGAGTGTAGATACAGTTCTATTGGTATAAAGGTACCTTATACCAGACAGTGCAGCTTACTCCTGTTTGCTGTGGCAGCTACCTGGTACAGTTAAAGCCTCTGGGAGCCATTATAGTTTCTACCCTCTTTGTTTCTGAATGATTCTGCCTAATTTTCCTGTAATTGAACACTTATTTCATCACTGCTTCTTGTCTTGTACAAATAAGTTGTAGATTGAAAAGTTTTGGGTGGTTTTGTTTTGTTTTTAGTGTAGCATGGAGGACTGGTTAAAGACTTTCAAATTTCACAGTTTTGACAATTTGCTGAATATTTGAATTTCAACGGAGATGACACAATTAATTTTATGTGACATTTTTCCTTTTCTGAGCTATGTATGGGGATTGTTAATACTTTCAAAAACGGAAAAAAGATGGTATTGGCATTTTAAAAAAACAGTAAAAAAAAATTCTTTCACAAAGATTACAGATCCCCTCCAATTTTCAAAGAGCTATACAAGTGATTTTTTTTTTTTTTTTTAAAAACACATCCTATAGGATAATAACATGACCTCCTGCCTTTTAAATCTAGTGCATTTTGGCCATTTCCATTAACCAATTTCTAACAAACTTAGATTTGCCCCACCATGCTCAGTGCCAACTCTGTATAATAGGAAAAGTAGCAATTATAGGTCCCAATCCTGCATAGTGACGTATGTGGAAGCAGTATTGTGCCCATGAGGTTGTGACAGGGCACGATTAGTAGCAGACTGGTCACTGTGGTTGCTGCAGCACTGAGAGGAGGGCAGGCTTAATTGAGGGTGATTAAGCATTTTCTGTTGGGGACTACAGACACTTGTTTGGCAATTGCTGGGCTAATGAGGCAATTAGCTCAGTAATGTAGAGGAGGGGAACAGGAAAATGAGATGTTTCAGAAGGTCTGTGACAGCAGAAAGAATGAGGAGTACTCAGAGGGTGAGTCTAGGCTGAGCAGAGAAGGCTGTGTGTGGTAATCTCTTCCTACTGTAAACTTGCAATATTTGGTTTTACTTTGTAAGTGAAAAATAACTACATATGTGGTGAAAGGAAAATAACCTGGTGTGCTCCAGTGGTGGTGCCTGTGACAAATATAAATTGATCTCTTCATAGATGAAGCAGTCAGCTTATATGGATCACCACGCAAAATTAGAACCATAGTAATATGGGCAATGAGAAGCTGGTCACGCTTAAACAAAATTCTGTTTATGATAGTTTATAAAGTAGTTAAATGAACAGAGCTAGTCCAGTTAAATGTCTTTCAGAAAATGTCAATACGTTGAAACTAGTTGCAGGACAGATTTTTTTGAACGATTTGAAGCTGTTGGAATGTCTCATTTTGACGTTTTCCAAATGTTTTTCTTCTAGTTCCATATGGCTTTCTCTTAGAAAAGTGTATTTTAACTTTAAGTGCAAACCACTGAGCTATCCCTCCCTCCCAGCCTTAACTGCTTGACCAGCTTTGAAACATGGCCAACAAGCAATGTATAAAAAAGTGCAAAGACACACGTGCATGTGTATGTGTGTTGACCTAAAAGAGATCTCTTTGATTGGGCTCTCTCACACACCCTGAACCAAAGGGACTTGGGCTTCACCGACTATCTGTGCCTGGCCAGTGCAGAAAGCGATTGACTGAAAGGTAATGTGTTCTCGGGTGGGGGGAAACACAGGGTAAGGTCTTGGAGTAAAGAAGTCTGGTTGTGTTCAAGCTGGTTAATCTTAAGTCTGTATTGATACTATAGTTTAATTATATTGGTAAATAGTTTAGAAGTAAAAGTTGTTTAGAAGTAAAAGTAAGTTGGTTAGTAGTAGTAAATTGCTTAAATAGTAATAGTAAATAGTTAATCAATATATAACAACTGTATATGTTCTTGTGTTTTCTGGGATTGGATACAGTGCTGGTAAAGCTAGTAGGTTATAAATGTAACCCTTCTGCCCCTCTGAGTTGGCAGCAACAAGGGCCGGGTTCAGTATCTAGGGGTTTCGTTTCAATAACACAATGCAAAACTGGCTCGAGCTCCCACCCAGTGACCTGGGACAATTACATACCACCACCAGGCGCCTCTAGGAGGCAATACTTCCCCTCTCACAAGCACAGAGTCTGAGTGTAGCAAAATCCTTTTCATAAAGGAGGGAAACGATGCAGTATTATGTTGGGGAAACACCACAAACATTATTCATAACACAAAGCATGAGCAAAAGAGCCCCCCACACAAGTAAGTTTGGCAGTATCCTTTTTCCCTCAGGGTCTTAAGTCCAACACCCCCAAAAGATCACCCAAAAGTCCAACAACCCCAAAGTCTCTGTCCCTGGTCAGTGCAGCCCCAGAGTTGAAAAGTTTATCTGCAGAGTTTTACCCCTCCCCCCACCAGCCTATGTGGACATGTGGGGGAAAGGAGGGCACACAGGGTGTTAAGGGGCACCTTACGTGGTCCAAGGCCGACTGCCCCACCTCTCCGTGGGGTTCTGCTGCAGCCTCCACCACAAACTGCTCCGCTCTACCAGCTGCTCCGCTCCACTCCTTCAGTCGTCCTGTGAGCCACTCCAGCAGTCCCAGCAAACTGCTCCACTCATTGTTCCATGGGCCACTCCAACCATCCCACAAACTTCTCAACTCTGTCACCCTCTTAGCAATATATCTTCAGGCTCCCCCACTAGTTATCACAGCACTCGGTGATCTCAGCTCAGTAATTTTTAGCTCTTTAGTGATTTCAGCTTGTAATAGAGGAGCCCTACTGCTGGTGTACTATTGGCCCAAAGCAAATGCAGCACAGCAGTCTTTAACTAGACTCTTAAGAAAATCAGAATTAGCTCTGCTATTCAACAGTGGAGTAAGGAGGAGACAGCAACACAATTGGTGTTCTAGACCCTCAAAAGAGATCCATACCATCAAATACACATCTCTCAATTCATCAGGTTTTGGAACCCATGTCCCTTGTCTAGCGAGTGCTACTTAGTTGATGGTGAGACCTTCTATCATAAAACAGTTTCATTGTCCCTGTTTCATGTAATCAGGGTAACACCTTATTCCTCATGCCCCAATAACAGAGAAACTGAAGTTCTTTTCCACACTTGCCACAATTCACCACCAGATGTCAGGATACAGCTCATCCTGACTCTGCTTACATAAATAATAATAGCTTTGCATGTTGGTGTGTCTGTCTTCAGTATAATTTGCCATTTAGTTTATAATAGGAGTCAGTAGTAGTTCTTAAGTTGTTAAATAAGTATACAGAGTTTGATTAACTGGATTTTTCTGTTTTAAAGTATCTTTATTGCATGTGCTTTTGCATTGCTGGGAACTGGTACAGTACAGGTAAAGTTAACTGATTAATGAGGAATAATAGCCTTGTACGTACTTGTGCCGGTTTTCAGGATTACCTTCCATTTATATTAATTCTAATTCAGTGCTGGTCCTTAATTCTTCTCTTCCTATTCTGTTTGTGTTGCCTTTATAGCCATAAATCATTAAAAACCTTTTTTGAGGAATAACTAGTTGTTTTAATTTCTCTTTTGCGGACGCCACTCAACCTCGTTACATCTGTATTGGGTGGTGGGAAGTAGTGATCACCCAGGGCTCCCTTGGGATCCTGATGTGTGTGTCCCCCTCTTCCATAATCTCCACAATAACAATATTTCAATTGACCCAATCGAGCTTTTTCAAAATACTGGTCTGTGAAAAATTTGGATATTGACTTTTGGTCCCAGTTAAGGATGGAGCAAAAAATTCTGAATCCCATTCTGTAGAATGGGAATACGACTTGGCTGCTGAGCTCTATAACAAATAATTGTTTTAATAGAGGGCGAATCTATTTGTTGTAGAGGTAAACTTCAATCCAGAGTGCCCACAGTGTTGGTGCTTTGGAAAAGTTGTGAGGAGGGTGCTAGAGAAAAATTTGCACCCCGAGAGTGTACTTTGAAACCCAGAGACAATGCCTGGGTACTGCTCAGACTCAGGAAAATGAAAAAGCACATGGACTCAGGAAGTGCAGCAACACAGCAGCCTGCTGATAGTGAGAAAGGGGATCTTGATTAGGGTTTCGCACTGAGGTTTGAAGAAATTGACTCCTTTTGATGTCTCCTGCACCTCTTTTCCTGTCCTGGTGCAAGACCAGAAGCTCACGCCAATGCCAACTTCTACTCCCAGCTTCCACAGCTTTCCTCATGAATCTGGCCAGGGAGCAAGGGTAGGAGCTAAGTCTCTGTCCATTCCTCTTCCACTGGCTCTTGGGAGGGAGTAAGTGGGTAAGTAACTACACCTACATCTACCCAACCTTTGAGTAGCTCACGTGAGAATGCTGAGGGGGAATTCCTTCTCCTCAGTGTGAATGCAAAGTCCTAGTCACAATCTAGGTGAATAATGGAGATGAATAAACACTCAAATGTCTGCTGTATTCATGTTCAATGAGTAGGTGGTTAATGATCAGCACTGGAATAGTGATGAGCTGATGGGATGCAGGACTGCCTAAGAGGTCCACACGATAGTGCCGCCCAGTGCAGAATGCAGCTGCCCATTTCTTGCACTGGACGAGACTCTTAGCTTCAGAGACGTGTGCTTGAATCCTTACACTGCATTTCTGTTTCATTCTGGCTGCAATTCAAAAATTGCTCAGGATTATTTTCAAGTCCCTGTAAGGCTCAGGACCCATTTATCTCTGGGGATCTTTGTTCCCTGTCATTGTAGTTAGGATCAGCATGGAGACTTTGGCTCCCAGTACCTGTGTTTTAATTGGCTTGGGTTAATGTCTGGACTGCAATTCACTTCCATTGCCCAAGCCCCAGTCTTAGTAAGTTTATGGGCATGATGCCAGGTAGATTGATTAACTTAATTTTGTGCTTGGTTTAGTGGGAGGTTGTTGGGTTTTAGTTTAATGTCATCTTGGTAAAATGACGATGGGTAAAATGGCGATTTCCATATGCCACAGAAGTGGGTCTCTAGTGCTACTTGCAAAGAGAGCACAGTGACAGAGCATGGAGGGAAAGCGGGTTGCAGCTCTGTACATGTTCAAAGTCCCACTGACTTCATTGGGGTGATCCATGGGCACCATTGCAGGATCAGTGCCTGTGTACCTTCAGCCTGTATTATTTCAGCATTACAGGCAGAGAGCCTCTTGTGTGTGCTTCCACTCCCCTTCCAAGGGCTGAGTCTTGAAAAGACTCAATCTGTCCTAAATTATTCTTGAAAACCAGGCTGTCTTCCTCTCTCTTACAAAGGGGAATCCCCCAATTCATTATTGATTATCTCTTGAAATTACTTTCAAATTATATAAACTGTTGTGTGCAAGGCAGTTTATGGATATGTACAGAGACATGATCCCTGTTCTGAAGAGAATATTATCGAAGCCAACAATGCACACATAGAACTGGACTTCAAAATATATATATTATTTAACACCTCTGCTTAACTGCTGCTTTATTGTCTATTCACCCATTGTGTAAAGGCCACTTTTTATTTTTTCTTGAATCTTTCCATATTTTTTCTTTCTTTTGCTAACCCTTGGACTATTTTTTTACTCTTCCTCATTTCACTGAAAAAAAAAAAAAAAAACCCAACAAAAAACATCACGGCATTATATTGCTCTGAGTGCCCTAATATTTCAAAAAGCCTTCTTTGTAGTAAGTTATTTTAAAACCTGAGAATAAATTCCCTGTATGTTAAGTAAAGAAATGTAACTCTTAACTTTCCTTTCCAGGAAAACAGGAAATGTCTTCTGCACCTTTCAAGAGTTGGTGGAAGTGAATGGATTTCTTCACTGGAGCATGAAATATAGCTCACCTGTTTCCTGCTGTGCTAAGGTGAGTCAACATCACAGAAGATATTACAAAACCCTGATTGGAACTGGATAGAACATTGGGTTTCCCATACATTCTTGCCAAAAGGTATTGTTTGTATTTGATTTTTACTTCCTCCTATTGCGTACTTCAAGCTCATGAAAATCTTTGCTTACAGTGAAGTAGACCTGATTTTCTTGTATATTGTGAAATTTACTTCTGATTAGTAGTAAGAGTAAATGGTATAAACTCACGTCACAAAGGCTCTTATCTAGAGGTGTCAACTCTCTGTAATCTCTAAGTTTAGTGGATCTGATATTTATCTAGTCAATGGAGTAACTGGGCATAATTGAGCTGGGTTAACTGGGAGAGAGAACATGGATCATTGTCTTGGTACTGGAAAGATAATGGGGCAGATTCCTCTTTATACCAGGGCCTCTCCTCATCAATGTAGAAGTATTAAATTCAGAGTAGAGTAAAAGGACATTAATGTAAATAAGAATCTGTCCCACTATAGAGCAGGGTGGGTAACAGTTTTCCCATCCTGTGAATATTTGAGATTTGAAGAATATTCCATTCCTCACTGGGATAAAACTGAGATGGTTCAAAAAACGTATGAAAAACCAGAGAGAGAGAGAGGGAAAGTGATTCACCCTTGAATAGCCAAAAGCTCACTTGGTCAGCACAAGTAGCAGGGATGTGGGAGATCAAGGTTCAAGTCGCTGGCCTGAGGCAGGCATAGTATTGACTTGAACTTGGGTCTTCTATATTCCAGATGATTATCCTAACCAAGGGGGCTATTTTGTGGTGGGTTGTTCTCAAAATTGCCAGTTGGAGTTGTTCCACTTTGTATAAATTAAATATTTAGGGACTCAGAGAGAGACTGACCCCATGGGCTGGTTGTTTGGAGATTAGCATTGCTGGTTTGAATCAGGCAAAGCAGGGACTTGAATGTGGGTCTCCCACATGCCAAGTGAGTGCCTTAATCGCCAGGCTATACATGCAGCTGAAAACTCCCTGGCAAAAATTTTGTCAGAAGAAACCATTTCCCATGAAAAGCTTTGGTTATAACAAGTAGTCATTTCCCAATGAGAAAAACATTGTGTTTAAAAATTCCCAGCCAACTGTAGACCAGTATGGGAGAAAGATTCAAAATATTTTTTTTAAAAAGGAATGTCTTTGAAATAGAAAAAAGATATAGACTGCCAAAGAAACAATCATCAGTGTTTTTATTTGTGATGCAGGGGACTGATCTCCAAACAGTTTAAATTGACATTGTTTGTTTGCATGTATAGTATAACAA
This sequence comes from Chelonoidis abingdonii, assembly GCF_003597395.2. Taxonomy (NCBI): domain Eukaryota; kingdom Metazoa; phylum Chordata; order Testudines; family Testudinidae; genus Chelonoidis; species Chelonoidis abingdonii. The sequence goes on along the minus strand of NC_133771.1, from coordinate 13,865,379 downwards.
TGTAATACCTAAAGGAAAAGAGAAGCTCACAATTGTTAGCTACAGAGTAATTGAACTACAAGAGAGCAAGAAGCCTTCTAGAGCTGACTGTCTAATCGCTATTAGATATCACACTTACTGCACTTGTGAGAGACTAAGTACATTGTCTTGCACGTTGTGTTGTCAATTAGACCCAAATAAAGTGAGTGTGAAATACTATCAGATCAGAATTAGTAATGGTTTACTCTCACTTAGCACAAGTGCTGACTGGTGAACACATTCATATCCAAGTCAGTGGTGATTATAGTTCTCATTCTCTCTGCTTATACAATCTACAGCCTTCCATTATTTCCCAGGGAGCCAGGACACTGGTGCTATTAGACCAGAGCAGTAAAATGGCATGACTAGTTTAGCTGTATGTTACTATACTTTTGTAGAAGCATAAGGGAAACTTGTTGTGCTTGGTAAGAGAAATACTGCTTTTACTAGTTGAGCTGGGAAACCCTTCCCTTTTTTATAGGAGCAAGATTCCCATGGTGCTTTGTAGTTAGGATGAAGGTAATTTTAGAAAGTAGAATTTTCCCAAGCACTAATTTTTACCACATTTTGAAAACTGTTCTAGGAGATATCTTAGCAAGGTACTAACCACAAAATATGAAACATGTCTTAAACATAAATTATAACTACCCAACAGATGTTGAGCGAGTTGGAAATTTGCTGCGGAACAGGGCACCTTGGAAATAGCCTAAGACAAAAAGTGTATACGAAAAAGAGGCAATAAATAAGGGACAGAATGATGCACTAAAAGGCTAACAAGGGTATAATTACCCCTAAACCATCGGGTGAGTAAGACCATGTCCAGTCTGGATGCAGGGTGTCAGAACAACAGGGAAAATCTTCACCAGCTGTTGGTAACTGCATGCCTCTGTGTATGTGCTTCTCTATGAATTTTGAATCAAGAAACCCAGCCCTAGTCTACACTATGAGTTTAGGTCGAATTTAGCAGCGTTAGATCAATTTAACCCTGCACCCGTCCACACGACGAAACCATTTTGTTGACTCTTAATGGCTCTTAAAATCTATTTCTGTGCTCCCCGACGAGAGGATTAGCACTGAAATCGACCTTGCTGGGTTGAATTTGGGGTAGTGTGGATGCAGTTTGATGGTATTGGCCTCCAGGAGCTATCCCAGAGTGCTCCGTTGTGACTGCTCTGGACAGCGCTCTCAACTCAGATGCACTGGCCAGGTAGATGGGGAAAAGCCCCATGAACTTTTGAATTTCATTTCCTGTTTGGCCAGAGTGATGAGCTGATCAGCACAGGTGACCATGCAGTCCCAGAATCACAAAAAAGCTCCCACATGGACCGAATGGGAGGTACTAGATCTGATCGCTGTATGGGGAGAGGAATCCATGCTATTAGAACTCTCTTCCAAAAGACGAAATGCTCATGGCTTACAGGATGGCTCACAGGAAATTAAAATCAACAAAGGGGGAGGGTTTGCATCAAGGACAAACACACACAACTATCACACTGAAACCTGACCAGTCATGAAATTGGTTTTCAAAGCCTCAGTGACACACAGCGTACCTTGCTGTGCTCTTCTAATCACAAACAGCCAGGTCAGCAAACAGCACTAGCGAGCTTTTAAATGTCCAAAGGCACATTCTACCACCATTCTGCATTTTCTTAGCCTATAGTTGAACTGCTCCTTGCTACTGTCCAGGCTTCATGAGCCATGGGAGCAAGGGGTAGACTGGGGTAGGTGTGACCCTGGCTGGGTCACACCTGGGGTAGGTGCTGCTGGGTGGGAGAGCTGCCTGAGACAGAAGCCTTCAGCTCGCATGATATTCTAGGCAGGACTGAATCTCCACAAGACAAAACTTAAAGAAGAGAATGACCTGGAGTCACTCCCATTTATGTCCAGGTGTCCCTGACCGACCTTACTGCTGTTGGCCAGGAGCACCACTGTCTTCCCAGGCGCCCCGACTGACCTCACTGAGGTCAGCCAGGAGCACCCAGGAGACAACGGTGATGGCTAGCAGTCATATTGTACCATCTGCTGCCAAAAAGGCAAGGAGCTGCTGCTGTGTAGCAATGCAATACTGTGTCTGCTAGTAGCACGCAGGAGACGTATGGTGATGGTGAGCTGAGTGGGCTCCATGCTTGCCATAGCCTGTCGTCTGTACAGGTAACCCAGGAAAGAAGGCGAGAAATGATTGTTTGCTCTTGCTTTCACAGATGGAGGAGGACCTGACGACATGACCCCAAAACCACCCGCAACAATGTTTTTGCCCCATCAGATATTGGGAGCTCAACCCAGAATTCCAATGGGTGGCAGAGACTGCAGGAACTGTGGGATAGCTACCCACAGTGCAAAGCTCTGAAATTCGAAGCGCTAGATGTACTCCACTAACTTAATGCACTTCATGGGGACACACACAATCGACTATATAAAATCGATTTCTAAAAAATCAACTTAACTTAATTTCATAGTGTAGACATACCCTAACCAGTCAAGGTGGATTTAGCTGAGGTTTTTTATTGAACTAAATCAGGACATGAGAGAACCTTCTAACTAAACATAATCAGTTTCATTTCTCAATTATTGGTTGTTAATTGGTGGTTATTGACACATTCTTGATTATAAATGATTAATTATCAATAGTTATATGGGAAATCAAGCGTAACCAGCACAAGCTAGTTCCTTGTTATGAACAATAAGGGCTAACTTCAGGTTTTCAGAAAGTCATAGATTTTTAAGGCCAGAAGTGACCATTGTGATCATGTCGCCTGACCTCCTGAGTAACACAGGCTATAGAAACAACAAGGAATCTGGTGGCACCTTAAAGACTAACAGATTTATTTGGGCATAAGCTTTCATGGGTAAAAACCTCACTTCTTCAGATGCATAGAGTGAAAGTTACACATGCAGGCATTCTGTAATGACACATGAAGAAAAGGGAGTACCTCACAAGTGGAGAACCAGCTTTTACAACAGTATTGATAAATAAATCTGTTAGCCTTTAAGGTGCCACCGGACTCCTTGTTGTTTTTGTGGAAACAGACCAACACGGCTACCCCCTGATACATGAGACTATAACCCTTAGCTATCTGTTTATGACACCTAATGTTTTTTACCTGTAAAGGGTTAACAAAGGGAACCAAACACCTGACAAGAGGACCAATCAGGAAATCGAATTTTTCAAAGCTTAAGGGAGGGAATTTGGAGGTGTTTCTTGGTCTTGGGTCTTTGTCTGTTCTGTGCTCTCTCAGCTATGAGAGGATCTATTTCCAGTCCTTCTAATCTTGGGTCTTTGTCTGTTCTGTGCTCTCTCAGCTATGAGAGGGTCTATTTCCAGTCCTTCTAATCTTCTGTTTCCCAGTTGTAAGTACAAAGGTAGCAAAAGTATAGTCTTTTAAATTGTTTTGCTGTATTTGCATCTGTGTATCTGGCTGGTGGAGTCTTTATGTGTATTTGGCTATAAGTACTTTAAATTGTATTGTTTTTGGGTAAGGCTGTTTATCCCTTTTCTATTGTTTATTCATTTTCTATAAGTTGAAAACCCTGTATCTTACCATCTAGATTACAGAGAACTGTTATTCTATTCTTTTTTTTTTTTTTTTATTAAAAGTTTTGCTTTTTAAGACCTGTTGATTTTTTGTTTCTAGTTGACCCACCAGGAAATTGGTGGGAGAAAGGAAAGACAGGGGGGAGGGGAAAAACTGCTGTCTGTGTTTAACTCTCCTAGTGTCCCAGGGCGGGAAGAAGCTAAGGGGGAAGAGAGATAGAATCTTTTCTGTTTCCTTGTCTTTGGGTTTGTCTCTTTGTGGAAGAGAGGAGACATGCTTCTTGGTATTGTGATGTAAAGAGGTTGCATCAGTAACTCTCAGGTTAGCTCAGAGAGGAAATTCCGGGTGGGAGAGAGGTCGGGGGGGGGAATGGTTTATTTCCCTTTGTGGTAAGACTCAAAGCCTCTGAGTATTGGGGTTCCCCAGGGAAGGTTTTGGGGAGACCAGAGTGAGCCAAACACTGGAAATTGGCTGGTGGCAGCGATATCAAATCTAAGCTGGTAATTAAGCTTAGAGGGGTTCATGCTAGCTTCTCAGGTTATGAACGCTAAGGTTCAAATCTGAGTAGGAAAGCTATGATAATAGGACATTCCTGAGTCAAAGCAAGGTTGAATAAGACCATATTTCTAAAGCCATACAGCAGAATAATAGAGTATGAGACCACCACATCATCCAGTCTGACCCTATGTATATCACACATCACCAACACTACCAGCATCTGACACTAAACCCAACAATCAAAATGAGACCAAACTATTACAGCTCTCTAGAGGCTAAACTATTGTGTGCCATAGGCAGAGAATAGGAGGGACTGAGTTGCACCAATGCCATAAAGTCCCTGTAATAGCAGGGAGCTGATTAAATGAAATATACTCAGATGACCCAGCCAAGTCACCCAGGCCTCATGCTGCAGAAGGAGGCAGAAAAACCTCAAGGCACCTGCCCAACAGGGGTGGGGGCGATTCCTACTCAAACTCACATATGATCATCAATTAGACTCTTAACATGTGAGCTAGAGCCAGCCAGCCAAACACCCGAGAGAGAGATGCTCAGTGCCACCTCAAGGCACCGGCCCACCCCATCCATTGTCTCATCTCCAGCCATGGCCATCTCTGATGCTTCAGATGAAGGATACAAAACCAAACCTCTCTCACAGAATATATTGGTCAGAGAAGGGGAAGAATCCTTTCCTAACCCCAGGTGAGGCCCTGAAGCATGAAATTTTGGGAACCCAAAATGAGAACTGGAAGGGACCCCCTCCAGGGTTGCTAATTCCTACCTCCACAAGGAGCCCCATCATGTAATTCCGCTGAGAAATATCTCCATTTCACTCTTAAAACTTACTGAGCCATTTGCCCCCATAACTCCTATTACAGGCTGTTCTTGAATTCCACTTTGATGTTTAGAAACTTTAATCTAATTCCCAGCCTAAATTTCTCCATGGACAGTTAGACTCATTTGTTCTTATGACAACACAGTCTTTTATCTAAAATAGCTTTTCACTATCTCCGATGTGTCCCTCTGATGTATTTATACAGAGCAACCATTTCCCCTCTGAACCTTTGATCTGATGGGCTAAACAAGGCAAGGCCTTCTAGTCTCCTCTCCTAAAATAGAAAAAACATCCAATCTTGATTTCCCTTGATGGAATAATTTACCAAGGGTTGTGGTTGGTACTACAATGGTTAATGACTGTCGCTGTTAAAAATATGCACCTTTATTTCCAGTCTGCATTTGTGCAGCTTAAACTTCCAGTAATCGGATCTTGTTATATCTTTGTCTGCTAAATGAAAGAGCCCTTTGACATCAAACTTGTGTTCCCCATGTAGTCACTTAAAGACCATGGTCAAGTCATTCTTTAGCCTTCCCATTGATAAACTAAACAGACTGTGCCCCTGGATTCTTTCTGTCATGCATGTTTTCCAATCCAGTCATCGTTTTCATGGCTCTTCTCTGAATCCTCTCCAATTCAGCTCAGCTACACTATTATGACACTGGAGTAAATTCTTTGTCCCTTGTGGTTTTAAGGCTAGAGCCTGATACTGGCCATACAGGTATAAATCTGAAATAACACCACTTTCTTCAACTTGAGGAAAGTGGTGGTGTTCCAGATTTACACCTGTACATGTGAGATCAAGCCCCACGCATGAGTCAGAAGTTGTGGGCTTTTCCACCTTTTCTACTCTTGGTATAATTAAATCAGGAAAAGACATACTAACAAGATGAGGATAATGTCCAGAACTCTGTCTTCACTCCAAAGATCTTGGTAGTCCCAACTGAAGGAACAGTCAGTCTGTAAGCTTTGGAGGATTTCCAGATACAATATGACTATTTCTTTACATGGAGGTCCATTATTTGTGAGCGGGTTCAGGCTAAATTCTAGAATGGCTGAACTGACTTCATGTTCTTGTTTGACTTCTTCCCGTGCACCACCAATTTCTTCATTACCAATATAAATGTATTTTTACCCTTCTGAATTTCAGCAGGTCCTTATGATGTCATATTGATAACATCTTGTTTCCCGTTGTAGGTGGTGGCTTTTTTGTTTTTGGAGAGGAATCATAGTCTGTTGGTCTTTTTTTATTATAGCATGAAAGAATTTCTAGCTTTTCTTGCATCCTCAGGAATTTTAATATTTCCTCCTGTTGCATCAGATTTACTAGAATTCTTAGTTCTACAGCATTTGTTTTCCTGAAGCCATTTTCCCCTCTAGTGCTCTGTTCTGTGAACCCAGTTCTGTACCATGCTAAGATCAAATAACTTGTTATCCCTGTATCTGACTTCTGTATTAGGCTCATGTTTTCAATCAATTCCTTCCTAATGATTTCAAGTCAACAAATAAGAAACAGATAATTAGTGTTTTTATAAGCGAACCATAACTATAGTGTTGCTAGCATGAATGTCACTCCTGGTCTTCCTCTATAAACCTCCACTGGCTCCCCTTTCTCCACTGCAGAAGATATAAGTTGCTTGTCTTCACTTTCAAGACCGTTCATAGCCTTATCCTTACCCTCCCTATCCTGTTTTATACACTACTGAGATGATTGCCATCTCCAGTCAGGCAATGATGTCAGCTTTCATTGCCCACTCATTACATTTCCAAACAAGCATGTCTCCCACACCCTTTCTTTTGGAGGAGCTACCTGTAAACATCTGGAAAGCTTCCTCATTGTCCTCCTTAAAACTCTCTTCAGTGATTCCTGTAAAAATGTGGCAACAATCAGGCTGCTGGTGTCCTGAGACTACAGCCCATCATGGTGACCAAAGCTATCCCTTTGTTTACTTGTGTTCTCCCATTTGTCTGTCTGTGCCCACCTGTTGCCTCTTGTCTTAGAGTATACGATCTTTGGTGTAGGGACTTTTGATGTGTGTTTGTCCAGAGCCCCCACTGTGAGGTACTGATTAGGGCTCTCAGTGCTACCGAAATACAAATTAATAATAATAAATTTGTGTAATGAACTGAGTGCTCAGTGATTATAGATTCTGTTGAGACTGTCTGTCTTGTAACTTGAAAGTGCATCAGGCAAACACTGGTATCTTTGTATCAGTACAGAGTGCCATGTGTGGCAGAGGGTTGAGAGTGATGCACTGTACAGTAGCTCTCAACATGAAGAACCTAAAGAAGTTTCAGTGGAGCTTCTTCCTCTGATATTTTAGATACAATGGCTCCATTCTTTCCTATCATTCCTTCTCCCCATATTGACTTCATTTATTTGGGGAGCATAAATTTTGTTTCTTTATTACTTTAAACAAAGTAGCTCTCCAGGTTTATTATCACCTGGATTTAATCTATGAGGGATAGTTTGTTTGTTCAAAATATAATTCAGTATTGTTATGATTCTTCTACAGCACTTCTTAGGCACTAGAGTCAAGAATACCAAGCAAGACTAAATGTGTTTAGCATCTGGTTAAACTAGGCATGTATTTAGCAAGTTGATTGACTTATTAATGTATTTATGAAGCAATAGATATTTCACAACACCACTTTTATTTAGAAAGATGATTGCATTATGGTAACATTAGGTAACAGCTAAACCTAATTACTTAGAGCTAGATAAATTGCACAGAAAAGTGAAATATGCTAAAAATTAGGTGACAGTACCCTAATTTACACACACTCACCAAAAAAAATCCCCAAAACATAAAAAAACAACGAAACCTCTCCAGCCTTAGGGCTAGATTGTGCTTATACACTTTTATAGGAAAGTGGTAATAAGTATTCCCTCATGGCATTATGGCTATGCAGATCTTTGGATTTCATCTTTAGTGGAGTAGATTAGTTACAGAAATAGAATCTCAGGCATTGCGTATCATTCAGGATTATAACAGACTGTGGAATCTCAGATGTGGAATCAAAATCCTTATTAAGAATTTGATCTAGTGTTTACTTTCTCATGAGTTTGCATGTGCTTGAAGACAGCAAAGAGATACTGTAGCAGAGAAAGCGATGAGCAAGAGGGGTTACTTTATCCCTTCATGCAGCAGCAGAAAGAGGCCTATTTCTCACTGCCAAGTTTGGTTCCAAAAGTAGATATCTTTTTCAAAGTACCATAGATCCAGTATGAATCCTCAAACCTGCCAGGGGAAGATGATAGGAATTAGGACTAAAACAAGACATTATGGACTAGCTCAAGCTTTGGCATGCCACCCTGGGTGAGTGGTTGTATGTAGCTGTGTTGCCCGCAGAGAAAATCAAGGAAGGAACTGTGGCCCCAAAAGAGGGTTTGGGGACAGGCCCTAAGTATTAGACCATCGTTCTAGCACAAGGAGCTCAATTTTATTTGATCTTGTATTAGTGGGTAGGGAAGTGGGGCAGGGTCAAGGAGACATTGTAATGTTGACCTTTTATGTGATTCTCCTCGATAGTGCTATTGCTGGCCCAAAGGGAGGGATGGGGTCAGGGCAAAAGGGAACACACACCACTGTTGATGGACTGTTAGCTGAACTGCTCATGCAGCTTGTGCTCCTTGCGGACTCCAGAAAGAATTCTGGATGAGTCAGCTAAAATTCTCTGTGAGCTGCCCACTGCAACATAGCTCCCCTGCCTTAACCCACATGCACAGGCTGTGCCCAACCAGAGCCATGCCCCAGTCCTCTGACTGCACAAAACCAACTTGTGGTCTCTGCACAGAATACTTTTCCAGGTTTACCATGACATCTCGTAGTATTTTTAACCCCAGTTTCTCCTTCTAGAGATTAAGGGCCACATTCCATGTTCAGTTGCCATGGAATAACTCAGGGGTAGGCAACCTATGGCATGTGTGCCGAAGGCAGCACACGAGCTGATTTTCAGTGGCACTAACATTGCCCGGGTCCTGGCCACTGGTCTGGGGGGGCTCTGCATTTTAATTTAATTTTAAAGGAAGCTTCTGAAACATTGTAAAAACCTTATTTACTTTACATACAACAATAGTTTAGTTATAGATTATAGACTTATAGAAAGAGACCTTCTAAAAATGTTAAAATGTATTACTGGCAACACGAAACCTTAAATTAGAGTTGAAATAAATGAAGACTCAGCACAACCCTTCGAAGGTTGCCGATTCCCTGGAATTAACTCCTAGTGACTTCTTGAAAAAAAGTATTTCCATGCCCATGTTAAGTCCTATGCCTCAGGTAATTAAAGCTGGGCTTTTCCTCCCGGTGTTCAATTGGCAACAGAAGTGCAAGCGTGGAAAGCATCACATATCAAGCCTCCTGTCTAAATGAAGCTGCCATGCCAACCCAGCAAAGGTGGTTATAGTCAGATAAGGGGCATATAACCATGTACCAGAAGAATCTTTTTTTTAATAGCTTCTTCTTATGTGGTAAATGATCACTAGGTTCATTCATTACATCTGTGTCTTTGAAGTTCTACTGCTCCAGCTAGCTGCATGTATGGCTGGTGCAACACTGTTTATCTTATGTCACATCCCCAGAGTTCACAGCCAAAACACAAATGGCTAATGGCAAAATATTTCAAAATACCTTAGTGCCTTAGGCCAGGTCTACACTGCACTTTAAATCGGTTTATTGGCCGATAATACCGATTAACGCTGTATCCGTTCACATCATGACTCGTCATTAATATCGATTTTACCGGCCTCCTAAATCCGATTTTCGGAACTCCTCCAAACGAGGGAGTAGCGCTAAATTTGATAAGTATAACTCGCATTAGGGTTCGTGTGGACGGAAATCGACGTTTTGGCCTCCAGGGCGTATCCCAGAGTGCACCACTGACCGCTCTGGACAGCAATCTGAACTCGGATGCATCGGGGCAGGTAAACAGGAAACCCCAGCCGAACTTTTGAATTACATTTCCTGCTTGTCCAGCCGTGTGAGCTCTGACTCACACGGTGGCGATGCATCTCAAATCCAAAAAGAGCTCAGCATGACCGTACGGAAGATACTAGGTCTGATCGCTGTATGGGTGAGACAAATCTGTTGTATCCTGCTCCGTTACAGAACACGAAATGCCAAAGATGCAAAGCGTTTGAATAAAAAACTGCAGGATACACAGCGCTGGGTGACAACGTAACGGGAAGCCAGAGATCAAATGGACGCTCATGAAGAGGAGGGGGTACTGAGGACTCCCGCATCCACAGTCCACAGCAGTCTCTGAAAATATTTCCATTCTTGGCTGAGCTCCAAAATGTCTGTAGTTCAAAACACAGTGTCTGGCGTGTTAGGGAACGCTCCTCAGATTTATTTCCCCCTCCCCACCAAGTGAAAAAAAAGGGCAAAGACTGCCTGGTGCTAATGTGCGTTTTGCTCAATTGCATCTCCTACGGAAAAAGGCCGCCATAAGGGTTTCTGCTGCCTTCACAAAGGGAGGGTGAGGCTGTACCCCAGCACTCACTTCGGGCATGTTTTCTGCCCCGATCAGGCACTGTGCTCTCAACACGGAAGTGGGAACTATGGGATAGCTGAGGAACAGCTACCCACAGTGCACCGCTCCTTAAATCGATGGTAGCCTTGGACCAGGGACGCAAGCAATCGATTTTGTGATTGCACTGTGGATGCGCAAACCCGATTTTATAACATCGGTTTTGTAATATCGGTTTAAACTACTTCGAATTAATCGTGCAGTGTAGACGTAGCCTTAGGCCCAGATCCTCCATGGCATTTAGGTGCCTAACTCCCACTGAAATTAATGGGGGTTTGTGACCTAAATACTTTTGAGGATCTGGGACATGGACTTTTAAGTCCTATTGATTTTTCAGTGGGACAGAGGTGCTAAGTCATATATGCACTTCTGAAAAATTTACCAAACACGTCTGAACTGTATATAACTAAATATGGGCTCCTAAATCCATAGTTATACACTGCTGTTTCAGATGTCCTGAGCCCCTAAAGCTCCTCTGAATCCATTAGAAATTTGCATGCTCAGTCCCTCTGGAAATTAGCCAGCTTTTTTAGAATTGCCTGACTTTACTCTCCCCAGTGTTGAAATTGTTTGTTTTTATTATCCCAACCGTTGCAGAGGCTGGAGAGATGCAGACACCAGCACACTCTCCTCCTTCTCTGCCGCACATTTTATCCACGTAACAAATTCCAGCATGTGAGCCATCATTGGTGTTAACGTTGGCTGAAGGGGTCTGAGGAAGCAGGAAACCTGCTTGATGTTCAGGTACCAAGCCTCCAGAGACCATTCACAGACCGAGCCCTGTCATTCTGTTGGAGATGATGAGCCAAATTTCCCTCTCAGTTAAACCCAAATGATTTCATTGATTTCACTAAGCACTGTGCATAAGTACAGAATTTGGCTCTATATCCAGTCCTGTCCCTTTTCTGTTACAAATCCACCTCCTTCCTGCTAGACAGGATGGATTGTAACTGGCCAGAACTAGGAGGATCAGCAATAGATCTTTTCTATTTCTTTGTTTAAATTCAATTGGTGTATATATACAGGCCCATACATATAGTATGTAAGACTGAATATACAAAATGCAAAAGATGAGTAAGGTCTGGCCAGTTCTACTGGGTGGCCAGGAGGACAAGAGAAAGTGTTGAGGAATGGGTGGGGGTAGATTACTGGCATATTGGAGGCAGGGTCATGGTAGGATTCTTGCCTAGAATGAGTCCCACCTACTCTGCCTTCCCCTTGCTCTGAATTCCCCCTTCACACCCATGCTGCACTCCTGCCATTCTGTGTCTCATCCTGTTTCAATTTCCTAGCCCATTAAGAAGGCAGCTTTGAGAAAGAGGGGAGCTGGCTTAGAGCCAGGGGCAGTGATAGTGATCAGGAAATTGAAGCTAAAGCTGTCTCTTTGCCTTTGGTGAAGGATGGGGTTTGTGGGGGAGGACACAGGGCTTTCAGCACTGATCAGGAAAAAAGGTGTTACCAGAGGGCTCAGAGATGGGAGAAGTCACATTTTAGTTCTGGGAGTGAAAAGGAGAGATTTGGTTGAAGGAAAAGGGATAGCTCAGTGGTTTGAGTAATATGGCCTACTAAACCCAGAGTTGTGAGTTCAATCCTTGAGGGGGCCATTTGGGGATTGGTCCTGCTTTGAGCAGAGGGTTGCACTAGATGATCTCCTGAGGTCCCTTCCAACCCTAATAATCTATGATTCTATAAAAAGGTGAGGAAAGAGAGGGTTGGCCCATCCACTTCTGCCTCTCAGGTCAGAACTCCTAAAGGACATTAATATTTACCCTTTGGCTTCTAAAGACTTTAACTATCTACATGGGCATAAAACCCAGTGGTACTGAGGGACTCACAAACTGAATTCATTCTGTGCAATAGGGAAGCACTAATAATATCTGTATGATACAAATAAGAATATAGGAGGAAATGAGTTGCTATCCTGGGTCAGACAAGTAACTTGTTTCCCAGAGTGGTCAGTACGAGATCCTCAGGGGGAGCATTGGAACAGGGCAATTCTGGAGTGATTCATCTCTGTTCTCCATTCCCAGCTTCTGGAAGTCACAGGGTTAGGGTCACCTTGAGCATGGAGTTACATCCCTGACTATCTTGCTTAATAGCTGTTGATGGAGTTATCCTCCATTAATTTAACTACTTTTTAAACCCAATTATACTTCTGGCCATCACAATGTCCCATGGCAATGAGTTCCATAGGCTGACAGTGTGTTGTATGAAAAAGTACTTCCTCTTGTTTGTACTAAACCTGCTGCCTATTAATTTCATTGGGTGACTCCTGATTTTTGCGTTATATGAAATGGTAGATAGCGTGTCTCTATTCATTTATTTTTCATGATTTTATAGACCTCTATCATATTCCCCCTTATTTGTTTCTTTTTTTAAAGCTGAACAGCCCCCATTTTTGTAGTTTCTCCTCTTATGTAAGTCATTCCAAACCTTTAATCATCTTTTTTGCTTTTCTCTGAACCTCTTCCAGTTCCACTGTAGCCTTTTTGAGATAGTGTGACCAGAACTGGACACAGAATCCAAGGTGTACGTGCACCATGAGTTTATAGTGCCACTACATAATGGGGACGCCTCAGGCCTCATTGACAGACATAGAGATATTGCGTCTTGCCCAGGTCACACAGGAAATCTGCGTGGCTGAGGCAAGAATTGAACTCAATGACAGGTGACTATGAATTGAGACATTTTGTCATGAACAGCTTCTCACCACAATTCATAGGTAAAATAACAGGATTATGAAGAAAAAGACAGTTAAGTTATATAAGAAAAAGTATCAGGGAAGATTCATGGCTCTTTGAATTGAAAAAGGCCTTTGTTTCACCAGCAGAATGAGTATTTGGCTCAATGTCCACCATGAAGTGAATTGCAGAATGGCCTCAGTATGCTCCAGTGTTGCTACAAGTAAGTACTTCTGGGAATTAAATCTTTCAATTGTTCGAAAATCCAGGTTTGTTTTTTTTGACTTGTATCTAACTCTACTTTTACTCTGAGACCAAGAGAAGCTTGGTGTTTTCAGTGGAGTTTATTTTAAAATTTAGAGTTTGTTCTTAACCATAATTCAAGGCAAAGGTTAAGTTTTTGTGAAGCTACACAGATCAAAACTGATTAAAGGTTCACACAAACTTTGCACAGCTCCAGAAATGTTGATGACTAACCCAATTCTTTGAGTATTACTTCATTAAAGTCAATAGACCAATGCTGATTTACACCTAAGAGCTTGATCCTGCCAGTTGCTGAGAACTCTAGTCCTGATCCAGTGAAGCACATAAGCATGGGCTTTACTTTTAACACTTGAGTAGCTCCATTTACGTCAATAGGAGCTGAGGGACCTCAGCTCACAGGATCAGGCTCTTCATAGTGTGTTAATTCCTTCCTATGTCTTCCAGATGGATTTTTTTTAAAAGGATGCAAAGGAACTCTGCTGCCACACACCCTAAGAAAGATACCTTTCCCAGTGGAGATAACTCCATGGCTTGGGAAACAGGGATGCCCTCACTGTCACTGACCTGAAAGAGTCTGCTATAAGGGAAGAAGCATTGTCTAGTGCTCAAAGCAGAGGCCAGGCAATCAGAAAACCTATGTTCTATTCCTGAGATTGCTGATGACTATGTGATCTCGGGCAAAGTTGTTGTAGCTGTGTCAGTCCCAGGATATTAGAAAGAGAAGAACAGTGGAGTAATATCTTCTATTGGACCAACTTCTGTTGGTGAGAGAGACAAGCATTTGATCCAATGAAGAGCTCTTCTTCAAGTTGAAAGCTCGTTTCTTTCTCCTACAGAAGTTTGGTCCAATAGGAGATATTACCTTCCCCACCTTGTCCCTCTGATCTTGGGCAAGTCATTTCACTGTTCTGTGTCTCAACTTCCATTCTAAAAACTGGGGAGAACAATATGGTCACTCCTTTTTGGCCTGAGTAAATAGCCCAAGCTGTGGGCTCTGCAGCTTCTTTCCACTAGGAGAAGAAATTGATGATGGAGTCAGGTATTTCCTTTGATGCAATCTTTTTTTATTTACACAGATTATACATTAAGTCCTGCTTCCCTGAACACAGTAGGAATCAGACAGTCAGAGACAATTCCTTTGCTCAACATACAGTTCCTAACCTGCCTTTCCAGCCAGTGCTTTGCCCCTCACAGTACACTCTCTCTCTCTCTCTCTCTAGCTCTCTCTTAGAGTGCCTTCTCACATCACACATTTTACAGTCTCTGCAGGGCTTTCTAGCCACTTCTGTATCTTTCTGTCCCTTCTCTCTCATCTGTCAAAACAGTTCCACTAGTCAAAAACCTTCCCCTTCTATTTGCTCTCAGTACCATTAGGAACCCACTGGGACACATGGTTCAGCTTCTACCCCAGCTTTTCCATGTACATGTGTTTTTTGAATGCTGTTGCTATGGTTTCAGACACCACGGTATAAATTACGTTTCTCCTGAGTGAAAGATGGTTTAGGTATAACCACAACAACAAGGTTTATATTTTGCTCATCATCTTTATGGAGCCTAAAATTGTGACCCTTAACAGCCTATATGAGACAAAAGAAATAATTTAATAAACTTGTAAAATGACGCAAGCTTAGCTATTTGCATATTTAGATAGTGTCTTCCTGTCAGGATTTTTTGACGTTACCATACCAAATAGATTTTACCTCCAGGCATAATTGCTCTAGAGCTTTTTTTGCTCGCTGGCGTGATTTTTGCTTTTCAGCCCAAAACCCTGAAGTTGGCTGTCGATAAATGCTGTGAAAATGCCATAAGTAACGTGAGGATGTGTCTAACTTTGTTTTACCCAAAGGTCATGAACACTAGTGGTCAGGGTGGACTGATGAAATATTGTTTGTGATCGTGTTTGTGATCAGTATATTGGGGTTATAGATGAGTAATAGTTCATCATAGGGTGTAACACATTCTTCGCTCAAAGAGTGATTGTGAAAGTGGTGATTTTGCTGATACTGTCCCAGGTTTGTGCAGGTAATGAATTTCTGTTAACTCCACCTCTCATGCTCAGCAGAAGAGCGAAGAGTTTCACTAGGCTGTATTGTTAGATAAAAAGGGGTTTTTCAAAACTGGAGTTTTTTGGGGAACACCAGATTGGCATTGCTGGGTAAAGTGATGTAAAAGCTGCTGTCACTGCATTTTTTCTCTTGTAGGAGTTATTGTTTTCTGTCATCGTCTAAATGTAAAGAGTTGAGATGACTTCCACCGTACCTGTGTTACTTGTCGGGCCATCAACCAGTCCAACAATAGCTCATTTCCGCCGCTTTCCTTTCTGCAGCTAGAACTTTTTCAGTTCTCTAATACGGTCCTGTTTTGGGGTTAACTTTTTTGGTAATTCTTCAGATTTCTGTGGGACGATGACTGGCCTGCCACCTAAGGGCTTGTGAGAGTTGAGGGAATCTGACAGCCCGCCAACCTGAGCATATTATCACCGCTAGTAAACTACACAGACCGCACCACAGTAACTCTAACTCAAGAACCAATCCATGCAAACTCTCAGTGGCCAACTCTGCCCACATGCTTACACGCAGTGACACCATCACAGGACGCTAACCAGATCAGTCATACCATCACGCGGTTCATTCCACCTGCACTTTCAAAACCATGTAATATAACGCCATCATATGCAGCATGCCCCTCTGCTATGTACATCGGCCAACTGGACAGTCCCGTACGTCTAAAGGATAAATGGGACAAATCAGATATTAGGATGGCAATTATACACAAAACATGTAGGAGAACACTTCAACTCCTGGACACACAACTGAGCAGGTTTAAACGGTAGCCATCCTGCGAGCAAAAAAACTTCAGGACAGACTTCAAGAGAAACTGCTGAGCTTCAGTTTATCTGCAATTTGACATGATCAGTCGGGTTAACAAGACAGTGAATAGCCAGCAAACTACAAACGGCAGTTTTCTCCTCCCTTGGTGTTCACACCTCAGCTGCTAGAAGAGGCCTCAGCTTCCCTGACTGCACAACCTCGGTATCTGCAGCTTGATTCTTGCTTGCATGTATATACATGCTCTGGAATTTCCATACATGCATCCGACGAAGTGGGTATTCACCCCATGAAAGCTCATACTTCCAATATGTCTGTTAGTCTATAAGGTAGCCACGGGACTCTTTGCTGCTTTACAGATCCAGACTAACAGCGGCTACCCTCTGATCTGTAAGCAAGGGAATATTGGTTGCAGAAATTCCAGGGGGGAATGGTAAAGTCGCAAGAAACTGCTGAAGGAGGGCATGGGGAAGGTTTTCTAACTCTCCTGCAGCAGAAAGAAACAGTGTGTACCCAGGTGTGGGAGGAGATGGGGGCAGGAAATAACCTCCTGTGACTGAATAAGCTGTTCCAGTTATCAGGTGCCAGCATTTTGCAGTTGAACAAAGGACAGATGCCACACTATAGAGAATAAAGAGTGTGTCCCCTAAAGGGGGAGTCCAGGAAAGGAAAATGGGGAAAGAGACTGTATGGGGAAAAAACAAAGCTATGGGTAGCCTTATAAAAAGTTAGTTATGGCCACCCGGCACTGTGGGGAATTAATGATTGTCCCTTTGAGGGCACAGAGAAGAAGACAAATCTCTGCTAGCTGGGAATACAGGAAGCTGTGGGGAACTATTGCTGAAGAGTTTCAAGACCCCAGAAAGTTCCCCAGTGCCCATAGCCTGTGACACAAAAGGCATTTCTGAGGGTAGCAATGGACAGTGTGAGTCCTATGCTACTTCCTACTTGTAGGAGGAAGAAATATATCTTGTTGGTGATGGATTTTGTCATTAGATATCCTGAAGAAGTAGCTCTAACATTGAGGCAGAATCTGTAGCAAGAGCCCTTTTCACTATCTTTTAGCAGAGTGGGTTTCCCTAATGCGATTTTATCTGACTGTGCATCAAATTTCATGTCTCAGCTAGTCAGTTTGCCATGGAAGTCAGGTGGAGGGAAACAACTAAAAGCTACCTCAGTTCATCCAAAAATAAATGGCTTGGTGGAAAGATTCAATGGGACCCTGAAATCCATGCTGGGTATGTTGCAATTAAGAGGGTTCAAGATTGGGATGAATTATTACCTTATTTGCTGTTTGATTATAGGTAGGTACCAGAAGAATCAACCAGGTTTTCCCCATTTGATCTCCTATATGGAAAGAAAGTGAGGGGTCCCCTAGATCTCATCAGAAACTCCTGTGAAGGGCACACTGAGTGTTATAAGCATAAGTCCCAATTCTGAACCTTAGCGTCCAAAATGTGGGTGCTTGCATGAAACCTCCAAGCTTAATTACCAGCTTAGATGTGATAGCGCTGCCACCAGCCAGAATTCCCAGTGTCTAGTGCACTCTGGTCTCCCCAAACCTTCCCTGGGGGACCCGAAGACTCAGATGCCCTGAGTCTACAACAAAGGGAAATAACCCCCTCCCCTTGTCTCCTCTTTATTTCCTCCCGCTCCCCGTCCCTGGGATGGCCCTGGACGATCACCTATTTCAGTCCTTGAAATGCAAACACAAAGACGATCAAGTTTTTCACGCCTAGAGTCCCTGGCAAAGGTAAGCTTTGCAACCTGACACAAAGAGATTTTCTTCCTTCCTGTTTTCCTTCCTCCCCACAATCCTGGTGAGTTCTAACTAGGAAAAATCCAAAGGTCCTACAAAGAAAGCTTTATATAAAGAAGAAAAAGACATAAAATGATCATTGTATCAAGTTGACAATATACAAGGTCAATTGCTTAAAAGAAAAATGATAAACAGCCTTATCCAAAAGATATACATTTAAACATCCAGCAATACTACACACATGTAAATACAAAACAATATAAAAACTATGTTTCCAGCCTTTTGTACTTTAACTTGGAGAACTGAAGATTAGAAACCTAGAGATAGAATCATCTCATAGCCGGAGAGACAGACAGACAAAAGACCCAAACCCAAAAACTCGCTCCTGAGCTTTGAAAAATCCGGTTGTCTGATTGGTCTCTGTCAGAGTATGTGGTTCCCTTTGTTACCCTTGACCAGGTAAAAGAAACACTAACACTAGCTATGTGTTTATACAAAGGGGTACCCGAGATAGAAATCAACCAGGTTTTCCCATTTGGAATCTCCTATATGGAAAGACAAGTGAGGGTCCCCTAAGATCTCATCAGAGATCCTTCAGGGCCCTGCAGGTAAAGGAGGATCCACTAACTAAAACATGTACAAGCTTTCAGAAAGAAGGTTGAGGTTATTTTCAAACTAACCTCAAATACAGTCAGTCAAATAATGACTTGTGGCATTGATAAAATATTTGTAAACACTCTTTTTGAAATGAGGACTGGTGGTGTCATTCATGCCTGTTTAAAGAAAACAAAAAACAATGAGGAGTGTATTGAGAGTACTGTGTCCAGTTTGTGGTCTCACACTACAAGGAGGATGTGGGGAAATCTGGAAAAATCCAGCGAGAGGCAACGAGAAGATGGATGTAGGGGGCTGGAGGCCTGATTATGAGGAGAGGCTGAGGGAACTGGATCCTAGTGTCTTAGGTCTGCAGAGAGAAGAATAGGTGCGATTGATAGCGTCAACTTCATCTGAGGGTTCCAAAAGGATGGATTGACTGTTCTCTGTCCAGATTACCCATCAAGGTAAGGTCCAGTTCAGATGTGGGGTAGGTTTAGTGTTAGGATTTAGTGCGAAAAACTTTTTTCAACTAGGGAGGGTGGTGAAGCACTGGAATGGGTTACCTAGGAAGTGATGAATCTCCTTCCTTAGAGGTTTTTAAGGTCAGGCTTGACAAAGCCCCAGCTGGGATGATTTGTTGGGGTTGATCCTTTCTTGAGCAGGGGTTGGACTGTAGATGACTCTATGGCCCTTCCCAACCCTGATATTCTATGATTCTTGGAACAATATTTCTACTTTTTAATTTGAGTGATAGATATATTTAAAGGCAAATATTGATTTTAGCATGCTAACCTGTCCAGTAATAAGGTGGTGGTGTTGTAATGCCAACAGACCCTGGTGTGTCAAAAAGACAGGATAGAACCTGGACTTCTGCGAGCGTTTATTGCATGAGCTAACAAGCCACTGCGCTGTTAGCTAAGCCTGTAAAGGAGACTCAATCTCCTTGTCTAAGTGGTCTCTGTGCACTAGGAGGGACAGAACAACACTAGAAGGTTTGTGTGGTAACACTATTACTATACCAATCTTGCCAGCAGAAGAGGGAAAATTCTTTGCAAGAATACCTTTGGGTGTGTCGGCTATATTAACCCCTAAAGATGGGCTCACAATGGGCTCTCTTAAAATAGAAGACATGAATTAGCTGGAGCCTCTTGGTTTAGAGGGAGATGTTCAAATGAAGAGATTAATCTGTGACCTACATCATGTCATCCAGGTTATTAGTAGGTGGTCCTAACCCAGCTCTATGCAATAGTTCTCCATACCCTTTACTATCATCTCCATGTCTCTCCAGCAGGCAGAAGGTTCCGAGCAATTTGTTTCACCATTTCTTCAGAAGTCCTATAACCACCAACAAGCAAAAACAGGACTGAGGAATGTGCCAAGACTTGGGCACAGACGATTTTATACTCATGCCTATCTGGATCATTTCTGGACGCTGTTACAGGACTATAAGTGACTTTCCCAGAGTCACATAAAAATCTCTGAGGTCCTTTTCATAAGCAAGGGAGGTAATATTTTTCTTGACCCTTTCTCAATCTTCTTTATTTGACTGTAAACTCTTTGGGGCAGGGGCTATCTCCCGCTATGTGTTATGTATGAGCCTAACACAACAGAACCCCAATCACAAGGACTCCTTCATTGTTTTCCGGATCTCTACTTGTATACAAATAGCGAGTATATTATATATAATGCAGAACTCCTACTGGATGCAGTGGGATTTTCACATGCAAAAGAAGTACAGAATCAGCCCCGGGCCCTATAATTAGCCTTCTCACATGACCCAAGATCCAAAAATATTCTTTGATTTGTTTTAAAGTCTTTGCAAGTGACCTTGTGAAACTAAATTGAAACTACAATTAGAAAAAGATGGGATCACATCATTCTGAACAACAGGCACCTTAACAGCAGTGAAGTGGTTCCATCTAGTGGAACCGGATTGAGTTTACATATAGTAGGTGAAATCCTGGCTCGATGGAAGTCAATGGGAATTTAGTCATTGTCAGTGTTTCTCCGCATCGAGTCTCGTTGCAAAATGCTTTCTGTACACAGAAGGAAATAGGCACACTACATTGGAACAAATCCTTTGATCGTCATGGTTTCTCTACCCATAGTACCTCTCATCTGCACTTGAAGGCAAGACAAGTCACTTATTTAAAAGAAAACTACACCCATTTTACTCAGATTCCTCAGAAATCATCTATTATGCCAAGTCTGTCTCTGCTGATATTATTTAGATACTTAGGTACCATGGCAAAGGTGTCATCACAGATTTTCATGATACTATTCTGTCCCTTCTTCCATTAAAAAAAATCATGTTTTTCTTTAGATTAGGAGATTTGGACTTCCTTGCCATGTTTAAATAGGCAAAGCATTCAGTCTAGCTGTAAAAAGACACCATTGATAGCAGAAATCAATCACTTGGCTTGCCAACCTGGGCTGGTTTTCACCGTCTCCCAAGCTGGAGGCCTGGATGACCTGCATTGGCTTGCTTCCTAACCACCTGGTAGCCTTACATTCCTAGGCTACAACACCTCAGCCTTGGAGTCTCCCCTACCCACCAGAGGGTGTGCCCCTTCTAGTCAATGGCCTCAGCATGTCACAGTGTGGGGAGTCTCTCCTCCTCTTACCTTCCCATCCTGCATTGGCAATTGAGTACAGTGCGCCTATGGGATCAGGAGGCTCCATCCATCCCTGCTCTGACACCCTTTGCCAACACCATTCCATCCCTGCAGTGATCTGTTTAGTTTCATGCCCTGGCACTCCATCCAGATCTCTTATAGCCAGCCTGCACCCCGCTGTAACAGACTTCCACCAACAATAACCCAGCGACCTCACACCAGGTTTTCAGCCTGACACTGGGAGCAATAGTCCTTACCCCCTTGTATCACCTTCCTCAGAGGCTGATGGGGGCACCCAGCCACCCATCCCCTGGGTTCCTGCCAAGGGACCCTGTAGCAAGCAAGATCTGCTTTCTCAGACTCCTTGCTTCCTCCTTTGACCACTTTCTACCTAGGCCTGTGTATGGATTCTTAGCCACAGCTCCCTGACATCTGGCTCTTGCACAGAAAAATGCCACTCAGGAGATCCAGCTCCTTGTCTGCCTCACCTCAGGGTTTGTTTGTGTCCATCTCTACTGGATCTTTTGCCAGAGCTCCCTTCTCAGGAGAGGATGCCCAGGCCTACTCTTTCCTGAGCCTCCTACCTACCATCAACTGCTCTGAGGTCCTTCCTTTATCAGTCACCCAGCTCATCTCCAGCTGGGCTTAAGACTAAACTGGGTCTGGCCCACCCTTTAGTGCAACCACATGCACTAACTGTTTTCTGGCTCCAGTCACTCCTTCACTGCCAGTGTTGCGTACACATCCCATCAGAGGTGTATATCTACTGGCAGCACTGAGCCACTATTTGGAGCTTATGTTGTTTGTTTTGGCTATGAGTAAACTAATTGAAGTGCATCCTTGCTGAACCCCCACTGAGATGATTGCCAACTGAAGTGCATTCAATAAAGAGCGACCTCTGCCAAACCTACTACCACCTTCCTTTCCCCTGTTGCTGTGATGCTGCTCTCTATATAAAGTGGTGCTAGAGACACCAATCAGGAATTCTTTCTCCCAGTGGCTCCCCACCTCTGCCTCCTTGTCTTGACCTGCAGAGCAGAGCTCAGGAGTGGTGGTTTGACCGTAAGGCCAATGCTGCCTTTTGCAGGATGGTTCTGATTCCATTTCGTTCTTTCTTGGGATCCCATCACAGGTGTCACAGTTCAGGGTAACTGCACCTGTCTTCCCCCTCTATGGCCTATCAAGGGCACCCACTCTAAAATTCTGGTTCCCCAGCACTGTCTCTCTTGGGTGGAGACATACATTTCTCTCCCTCCTGCTTGGGGTATTTCTAGGCTGCACAGCTCCTTGTCTACACTGTGATGTCCCCAGCAAAAGACAGACAGCCTAAGCAGACTTGCCTTACCTTCTTGTGAGAATTGGTGAACAGTGTAATTACCACCGTTAAGTTACCACCCAGCAGTTTCTAAGCAAGCACATTTTATTCTTAAGGTGAAATCATTACAGAGAAAACAGTCAAAAAGACAATAAAATAACCTACAGGTGGTCTAATAAGCTTACCCAAGATCACCCCAGCTCCAACATGGGCTGTGGCAGGTGAGGAGTCCCTCAAACAGGGTTTTTTGTGTGTAGTTTTAAGTTTATCATACCCTTTGCTCAGAGCAAGCACACAGTTTCATGGGGCCTCTCTAGGCCAAGTCCTTTCAACCCTTCGCTCAGGATCAGGGCCCTTTGTGGACCAGAGGTCCTGCCCATTTGCTGGATCAAGAAGAAGGCCCTGAGTCAGTTTAAATCCAGGCTATTTAACAAAGTCCTTTCTTTGTCTGCTGGTCCCTGGAGAATCCAGTCTGAACCAGTGTATGTGAGCCTCTGCTCAGGAGGTGGTAGCTCCCTGGAGATATTATAACCTGAATGCATTTGTCTAAATCGCACCCCCTCCAACAGACAGACACACACATACACACACAGTTCTTAGTTCCTAGAGGGCTGTGGTCTCCCTTCCCCAGGGAAGTCCATATAATCCCTCAAAAACACATAAAGATTTGCATTTGTAATACAATGAACTCCAAAAATACTTAAACTTCTTTCAATAAGCTTTGTCCAGGATATTGTCATAAGTGTCACAGTGGGCTCCAGGCTCCTTTCCACCTAAGCACATAAGCCAGAGCATATGGGAGTTAGTATCCCTTCCATGCTATGGGCATGATTTCCTCAGCATGCTGCTGGCAAAGGCCTCACAGAGATGGCTGGTACCTAAAACCTCAGTCAGCTAGAAGACTGCAGGGAGAAGCCGTGCCACTGTTTTCAAGGGAAAACCAGACTGAACTTTGATTCTTGCCTGTGCAGTGCACCCACTTTAGATCAGAGGAGTAGCCGTGTTAGTCTGGATCTGTAAAAGCAGCAAAGAGTCCTGTGGCATCTTATAGACTAACAGACGCTTTGGAGCATGAGCTTTTGTCGGTGAATACCCACTTCGTCGGAAGCATGTGGGTATTTACCCACGAAAGCTCATGCTCCAAAACATCTGTTAGTCTATAAGATGCCACAGGACTCTTTGCTGCTTCCACTTTAGATCAGCATCTTGGTACAGATGATATTTGAAATGATAACAGCAGTACCATAACTCAAAAATGTTAATGAGATAATCAGTTCAAATTTTGCATATGAAACACAGGAAGAAGAGGTCCTGTTTGCCTGCAAGCTACAAACTAAATATCAAGACTTTCTCCAGAGCTCAAGACATTTTTAAAATAAAAACACCCTTTGTCCATGACACTGTCACATAATTATAAAAGCAGCGCTTCACACAGTTTGATAGGTGAGATTAAACAAACAATTACCCAGCATCTGTTTTTGAGGGGTAGGACTGCAGGGTGTACTTCTATGAAAAACTTTATCCATAAATCCTATGCAAACCTCTATCACTTAGGCTATGTCATTCCTGCAGAAAAGGGATGATCTTTACATTGAGATGGCTAACTCAAGACAAAAACTGAGTGGGGACAAAGTGTTGTAGTTTTTATCTGGACATAGCTAGAAAAGATAAACCAGAGGTGTGGGATATAGGTTTGACCTCAATTAGCTACACAGAGTTTAAAATGAACTGTGCCTTGCTTCCACTAGGATTTTACATCAGGATAGTTATCTTGATTTTAAAAAAGCATACCTCCCTCCCCCCTGCCAACTGAAAACGAGCACTCAATATTATTGCACTTGTCCTGCTCTGTAGAAAGTGTTTCCATTCTGTTCTTACAACACTCACCATGTTGTAATAATTTCCCTAGTAAGTTTATTATGATTTACCATGACTCAGTTTCCACACTACCATTACTTTATTAGTCCAAAGTACACTTGGTATCGGTTACATCCAAAATACCAATATGAACATATACACATCTACATTCTATACCATAGCAACACATTTATAAGCATTGGCCAAAATACTTACAACAGGATCAGGCCTGGGTGATACCTTTCCATAATGATGTGACTCCAGAGGGGTAAGCAAAATAGTCATCATCATCATCATCATGTTCCCATTACACCTCTGGCATTTAGGGCAGTGACGAAACTCCTCCACTCCTGTCTGTTTCTGGTAAGTCTTTCAATGGTTCCCCAGCTGTGCCCCAGGTTTTTCAGCTCAGCTTCCACAGTTCTTCACCATGTTGTTTTTGGGTTGCCTCATTTTTGCTTGCCTTCAGGTGTCCACCTTATTGCTACTCTGGTGATGGAATCAGTTTCCATCCAAATCTCCAAACCCTCCTGGCAATGATGGTGCTCAGATCGTCTTGGCTGCACTATGTCAATAGATCCTGGTTTGACATTATTCTGGGTCAAAAGATACGGAGAATTTTTCTGAGGCAAGTTGTATACTCTCATTCCCCAGCATTCTGCACTATAAAGTAGTGTTGAAAGTACCAGCTCTGATTAATCTTGAGTTTGGTTTTGATGTTGTATTTTGATGATTTCCAGACGGTATTTAAGCTCCTGAAGGTGTTTATGGCTTTATTGATTCTGTTCTGGGTGTCCTGGCTTGTTCCATCATCCTGGCTGATGGTGCTGCCCAAGTATGTGAATGTTTCTACATTAGTGAGACCATAATCCTCCATCTGCACTGGTGATGGTGAGGCATTATTAAAGGTCATGAGATCTGTCTTATTACGATTGATTTTCAGTCCAATTTGCTGGCTGAATGCGTTGAGTCGAGTTGTTTTTTCTTGTATATGGTGTTGGGTATGTGACAGAAGAGTGAGATCATCTGCAAAGTCCAGGTCTTCAAGGGATGAGAAGAGTGTCCATTTAATGTCTCTTGACATGTCTTCTGTTGTATGCTGCATTACCCAGCCGATGGCAATGTTGAAGAGGATTGCAGACATTACTACTAACAACAGAAAAAGAACAAGAAATACGCTGGACAGGGCATTTCAAAGAACTGCTGAACAGAGAGCCACCTATAGAGGAAGCAAACCTTCAGGAGGCAAAAGGAGATCTTGATATCAACACAGACACCTCAGCTAAGGAAGAGATCATTCAAGCCATCAAATTCTTAGAATAGTGGTTCCCAAACTTGTTCCGCCGCTTGTGCAGGGAAAGCCCCTGGCAGGCCTGGCCGGTTTGTTTACCTGCCGTGTCCACAGGTTCAGCCAATCGCGGCTCCCAGTTGCCGCGGTTCTCTGCTTCAGGCCAATAGGAGCTGCTGGAAATGGAGTTAGCCAAGGGATATACTGGCTTTGAAGTCAATGAATATTATGCACATGCTTAAGTGCCGTCCTGAACATAGATTGTTTTAGGCATGGGCTTAACTGCTTTCCTCAGTCAGGGCCATTGGCCATTTTTATTATTTATTACCTATCTACTGACATTGATGTGAATCATGTTTGGAAAACAAAGTTACCCGACAGAGCAGATGACAACAGAGTGAGGAAAAGGAAAACCAGAATAAACTCAAAGAACCAAACAGCAAACTACACATTGACTGCAGCTGAGCCATCCTTCTGTGCTCTTTTTTAACAAAGTATGGTTCTTATTCCTTTAGCTAGCTCTGTTCCTGGCCCCTTTCCCTTCAGTCAGGAGTTCTGACCTGTTCTTCAACCATTTTTAGTGCCCTCATGTGGGAAGGAAACAAGGAGTTGAGCTCCTACATGCAGACTTTGATGCAGGACAGTTTGGGCCCTGTCATGGGATCCTTTATCCACCAGAATGTAGTGCAATGACAGATTTGTGTTCACTTTTCAACAGGGCCGGCTCCAGGCCCCAGCACGCCAAGCACCTGCTTGGGGCGGCATGCCGCGGGGGGTGCTCTGCCGGTTGCCGGGAGGGCGGCAGGCGGCTGCGGTGGACCTCCCACAGGCGTCCCTGCGGAGGGTCCGCTGGTCCCGCGGCTCCAGTGGAGCAGGAGGTCCACTGGAGCTGCGGGACCAGCGAGTGGCAGAGCGCCCCCCGCGGCATGCAGCCTTGCTTGCGGTGGCAAAATGGCTAGAGTTGGCCCTGCTTGTCAATGATTCAGATTTGATGCCCAGTAGAAAATACTGGTTAGGGACAACTATACAGAACATGTAAATGTGGCAGTTTTCAAGAAACTCAATACAATCTAATACCTTTTCTCAGGGACAGCAAACATTAAAAAGGAGGAACAATGAGGAATCCTTGTGGCACCTTATAGACTAACAAATTTATTTGAGCATAAGCTTTCATGGGCTAACCCCCACTTCATCAGATGCAATCGGACACTTTTATTAGCATCCCCAAAAGATTTCTTCAAATCACAGATAATCTTCCAGCGACCCTGGGGGAACACTGTGGATCTGGTCTGAAAGTTCTCGCTTATGTGCATGTACCTTCAAAGAAACATTTGAACAAATAAAGATGGAACATGAAAGGAACGGTGAGGAACAGCCCTTTGCTGAGGTGGGGAAGGCATTCGCTATGATAATAACCCCAGCACATCAGGGCAACCTGAAATGTTTATACGTGGCCTGTGAAGGAAAACTTCAAGAACAGGTAAAGGAGGCATATGACTGACAAGCTGGCTAGCCAAGTGGATGAGTGGAGACAGTGCTCTCCACTGTAACCAAACCTAAGGTGAATCTAAGCAGGTGTCAGACTAGATGTGCCAGAAAGAAGATTTCTTTAGTTTTAATCTGACTCTTTGTTCTCTATAAATTTTGGGGCCAAATCCTCATCTGGTGTAAATTAACAAAGCTACAAAGAAGTCAAGGGAGCTATGGCATTTTACACCAGATGAGGATCTGGTCCTTTCGTGGTTGTTTGTGGAATTTGCAGGAAAATCAAACCTCCTTCAGCTCTGAGAGGAGGTAGTGAAAGATTCATGTCTGAAGCTTACTTTGCTTTGGATTGCTCAGACCTAGGGTGGCCAGATAGAAGGTATGAAAAATCAGGATGGGGATCGGGGGTAATAGGCACCTATATAAAAAAGTCTTGACTACTGGGACTGTCTCTGTAACATTGGGACATCTGGTCATGCCTACCGAGACCTGAAGAGCTCTGTGTAAACTCAAAAGCTTGTCTCTCTCACCAACAGAAATAAATCCAATAAAAGATATTACCTTACCACCTTGTTTATTTTGTTTGAGATTGTCAGTCATAGAATCATAGAAGATTAGGGTTGGAAGAGACCTCAGGAGGTCACCTGATCCGATCCTCTGCCCAAAGCAGGACCAACACCAGTCATAAGGACATGAATTAGGGAGTCTTCTTCCACAAGGTATGTTGCTTGTAGAGCTGTAATCTGAGGGATGAGAGCAAACTTCCTACTGACTCTGGGTGAAGACAGAGGTTAAAGAGGGAAATATGATAGTTACTAGAAATCTTATGTGTTACTTCGTTAAGAAGGAAGTGCGTTAGCTGCCTTGCCCCAGTTACACATTATAAAGTCATATCCCACTTTCAAGCAGAAACTTCAGTGGAACTTTAATACAGTTTCCTTGGGAAGTTGCTCTCCGAGCTGGCTTCATTACACATTCAATCACACCAACATCACTTTCCAAATACCATCTCTTACAAATGGATGTTGTTAACGTTCCCCGACAGTAAAGGCACAGCATGCGATTTTCATCAATCAGAGGAAGCTTAATAAATCAACGAGTACATTACAGCTTCGCGCCAAGTTAGCACCTTCATCATGGAATGAAATTAGCAGAGCAAAGACACTGGCTAATTGTGAAATGTGCTAATTACCAGCTCAGCCCGTGAAATAAGGCATGAGTGATGTGTGATGAGCTTTGTGTAGAATCATGAACACTTGGAAATGCAACATTTAAATACAGTCTAAAATTGCTTAGGCAGAGAGAAATGGAGAACCGGCAGAACAAGGGAACATACATAGCTGAAAATGGCTTTTTATAGGAAGTTTGAAACGTTTCACTTCTCTTACTGATGTAATAGCTGGCTAAGGGGTCATGTAAAAGTGTACAAACCATTTTACATGGAGGCTCATTGGCCACCCGTTCGAAGCAAGGTCAGTTTTGACTAGAACTGGGCAAACAGTTGGGATCAAATTATTGACTGCTATAAAAAGCCTGCTTGATTAGAAGTCAAGAGCTTTACTGATTTATACCAATAGGGAATTTGGTTCTTTTTTGGAAGAGATTTAGACCCTTTCCTGATCACAAAGTATCCTTAATGAATGCCCTCGATGATTCCACAGATGAGGCATGTAAACATATTTCAGCCTATGGGTTTCTCCAACATTCACTGCAGCTACTGTGTTGAATTTTCCCTATTTGCTGTTTGGGCTGTGGAATCGCTCCCCTAAATCACACAGTATTTTCCCTGCCCTATCTTTAACACATATTACCCATTTTTCACCATGCATGGATGGGAAAAAAACAGCAGGCATGCAGGGAGGCATGACAGTTCAGTGAGATAAGCGAGGACTTGCAGACTTAAAACCATCATAAGTGTGGTTTCTAACTGAATACCCCAATCCTGATGCAGTTCGTTACCTGTGGCTGGACTGCTGCATCTGCACGGAGCCCATGGCTGCCAGGGTAGAGCAGTAGGGAGTGCAGAGCGGGCTTGGCATCAGTCTTAAATGATTAGTGAAACATAAACTCAAGATTTGGCTGTCTGTGCCTTTAAACTAACCAATAAACACAAAAAGTGACTCCTTAGTCATTGTGTTCCTAATCTAATACAGGGGAGCTAATTTCCTGTGAAATTGCACACAGCAGAACTGTCTTCTCCAGAGAGAGCAGGCCAGCACTCTTGACAGACCTGCGG
Source organism: Chelonoidis abingdonii (assembly GCF_003597395.2). Taxonomy (NCBI): domain Eukaryota; kingdom Metazoa; phylum Chordata; order Testudines; family Testudinidae; genus Chelonoidis; species Chelonoidis abingdonii. The sequence continues at coordinate 13,836,038 of NC_133771.1, read as the reverse complement.
GCTCTCTATTGATCAGCGTCTTCTTCTGGGCCTCTGGAGAACTAAGTCTCGTTGTTAGCCCCATCTGAGCATGTTTTCTTTAAGGGAAGAGGGGTGGGAATCAGGGCACTGATGCCTTCAGCAGGGGGCAGAGAAGGTCTGATGGATCCTGTCACAGAGCTGCATGCAACAAATGGCAAGATCAGGATCTTAGGCTAATGTTAAGGCAGTGTGGACCAGTGTTCACTCTAATTTTTCCCGCCCAGGTGAGGAATGAATTTTGTTATGTGCACCAATGTGGAGTTGATGTGTGACATAACAAAATTCATGTGATAGGGTGAGGCCGTGTGTGTGGGGAGGGGGCGCAGGGTTGGGGCAGAGGACTGGGGTGTGTGTGTGAGGGTGAGGACTCTGACTAGGGGTGAGGACTCTGGGGTGTGGACAGAGATGAGGGGTTTGGAGTCCAGCAGGGCTCCCTGGGGCTACAGTTGGGAGAGAGGACTCCCCCCAGCTCTCTCTCCCCACACCTGGGCTGGGGGAGAGAGGCAGTTTTCCCCTGGCCGTGGCAAGTCTGGGCCGGGCTGGGTCGGGGCCGAGGGAGGGGCACCTGTCCTCCGGCCGTGGCGGGCCAACAAGTTGCAGATCATGCCAAGGCCCCAGACCTCTCTGAACACTGACAAATGTGTAGCTGAAAACCAGTCTGCCTTGTGCGTGTGCTAGTATTATTAAGATAAACATTAACATTGCAAGAATGAGTTTGGTGTTTAGATCTTATGAGTACCTGGTAGGATGCTGCATGTATTGATTTCACTTATAACCTCTGTTGCCCATGGTATAAAGTTATATTGAACATTTGCATCGTAAACCTCTGTAACTGTGTAACACACCACCAGGAAAGAAAAGCATAAATTAAAGTAAAGTGCTTGTTCTTCACACAAAATGGCCCACTGAAACAAGTGAGCCATCATGAAGCACCAAAGGACAGAGACTTTGTTGTTTGCATTCTTCACCCACTCCAGGAAGGTGAGGCCTTGCATGATCTCACTCCATTATCTTGGACTCTGGAGTGAAGGGGATAAAAATCCCTGACAAGGACAAAGTTGGTTCTTTTTGTTGCTTGGACTCTAAAGGGGCAAGAATAATTAAGCATAAGCAAAATAACCCCACCATTTTGCTTGGATTAGCCCCAAAGAACATGAAAAGCCCATTTATTATAGAAGTTTCTATTATCTTTTGGTACCCAAGACCGTAGCTCATTTGTGAATATGTATGTTACCTGCTTCTTTTTCCTAGTTGGATGAATCTTTAATTAGTTTATTACAGGATTAGCTACAAGCGTTGTCTTTGGTGAGAGATCTAGGGTGCAACTGACCTGGGGTAAATGACTGGTCCTTTGGGACCAGGAATAACCTGAATATTATTGTGATTTTTGTAGCAAGGGACCATATAGCACACAGTCAAGTTTGCCTGGGTGGCAAGACAGACTGGAGTGCCCAAGGAGGCTGTTACTGAGTGCAAGCTCAGACTGTCATAGTTAGGGCTCTACCAAATTCATGGTCCATTTTGGTCACTTTCACAGTCAGAGAATTTTAAAAATAACCAATTCCATGGGTTCAGGTTTATATCTGAAATTTCATAATGTTATAGCCATAGTGAGTTCCCAATCTGTGGTGGGGGGTGGGTCACAGGATTGCCACCCTTACTTCTGTGCTGCTGCTAATGGGGCATTAAAGTCATCTCTAAAGCCAGCACTGCTGCCAACAGCAGTGCAGACGTGAGGGTCGCAGGGTATGGTGGATTGTCACTTTTTTTGGGGGTGCAGGGGAAGGGCAAGTCTTACCATTGGATGATGCCCAGGGCTCCAGTGGTACAAGGATTAGGCTTTGTAATAGAGTCCTTGGAGTGCCAGTCAGTCTAGTAGGTAACACATCTTGTTCTCAGCCTTGTCTCCCCTTTCAGACCAGTTCCTAACCTTGCTAGGGGGCTTGGCTTCACCGCAGGGTTTGAAATGTCATTTCTCTCTCCTTACTAGATGGGGGATGTGTGTGTGGAAATGAGGCTTA
>NC_133771.1:13752857-13832034 GCF_003597395.2 Chelonoidis abingdonii | reverse complement strand
AAGAACATGAAAAGCCCATTTATTATAGAAGTTTCTATTATCTTTTGGTACCCAAGACCGTAGCTCATTTGTGAATATGTATGTTACCTGCTTCTTTTTCCTAGTTGGATGAATCTTTAATTAGTTTATTACAGGATTAGCTACAAGCGTTGTCTTTGGTGAGAGATCTAGGGTGCAACTGACCTGGGGTAAATGACTGGTCCTTTGGGACCAGGAATAACCTGAATATTATTGTGATTTTTGTAGCAAGGGACCATATAGCACACAGTCAAGTTTGCCTGGGTGGCAAGACAGACTGGAGTGCCCAAGGAGGCTGTTACTGAGTGCAAGCTCAGACTGTCATAGTTAGGGCTCTACCAAATTCATGGTCCATTTTGGTCACTTTCACAGTCAGAGAATTTTAAAAATAACCAATTCCATGGGTTCAGGTTTACATCTGAAATTTCATAATGTTATAGCCATAGTGAGTTCCCAATCTGTGGTGGGGGGTGGGTCACAGGATTGCCACCCTTACTTCTGTGCTGCTGCTAATGGGGCATTAAAGTCATCTCTAAAGCCAGCACTGCTGCCAACAGCAGTGCAGACGTGAGGGTCGCAGGGTATGGTGGATTGTCACTTTTTTTGGGGGTGCAGGGGAAGGGCAAGTCTTACCATTGGATGATGCCCAGGGCTCCAGTGGTACAAGGATTAGGCTTTGTAATAGAGTCCTTGGAGTGCCAGTCAGTCTAGTAGGTAACACATCTTGTTCTCAGCCTTGTCTCCCCTTTCAGACCAGTTCCTAACCTTGCTAGGGGGCTTGGCTTCACCGCAGGGTTTGAAATGTCATTTCTCTCTCCTTACTAGATGGGGGATGTGTGTGTGGAAATGAGGCTTATGCCCATCCTACAGCAGGGGCAGTTGTTAGGGGAGCCCAGGCCCTCCTACCATCCATCTCCCCCCACCATGCCAAGTCCAATATAAGGTAACAAAAGAAAAAATAAAGACAACTAACCCATCAGGCCCAACTGGGTGCAGCACAGGCTGTGCAGGTCTGGAGGGGAGGGGCTACCTGGGCCCTGTATTTTCCTTTAACCTTTTCAGACCTAGGGTGGGGTTTGTACTCCCCATCACAGATCTGAAGGACCTAAATCTCCTCTCTCATACTACCTAGTACATCAGGAGTAACTCCACTAAATTCAGTGGGGTCACAGCAATGTAACACTAATGTAACTGACAGTAATCAGGCATTGAGACTTCTACTCTCCATAAATTAGGTGAATCTAAAATAAAAAGGTTTAAGTCGATACAAAGAAGTGTAGTCTGTTAGAGGAACCTTACATATCCCACAGTGGCTTCCTCCTGACATTGCAGTAATACAATGTGACAGCTGTCACTGTGTAGCATATTAGTATAAAACAATGTAAAAAGGGATGATACTCTGGTGCATTGGTTAAAATAAAAAATCCCTTTTGCCAGCAGAAATGATTGCAAGAGAGTTTGGAAATCTATCTCCACTTAACTTTAGGGATTAGTTTAGAATTAGTTTGAAGTGTTTCCATTCAGCCTGCCGACTAGCCTGAAGACCACCTGCTGTGAAATAAGGAAGCACAGACCAGCAGTTATTATAGCAATGGCCATAAGTTTATTGCTTATTGGTACTAAACTGAAATCTTAGTAATTTTGAATTACTGTGTTAGCTTAGATTTATGGAGATGCAGGATCATTTAGAACTGCAGTCATTCCAGAAGGTTATATTATCTAAACCAATTTTCTTATAGTGGTGCAATTGCAATACCACAGTTACGGTTGTATCAGTGTTTCCATTATAAACTCCTATTTTCACGGTTTTATAATTTGACCATAAAAATTCCCTCCTAGTTGAAACATGGCGTGCAAGGTCTGAGCCAGAGAATTATATTTTTTTTTCTTCAAAATTTGAAAGAAAAAAAATCGGATCTGTTCAGCCATTTTTTTTATGCAGACAACAACCAACAACAAAACAGAAGTTAGCTAATTCACATGCTTTCCAGTACTTCTGCTGTAATTTGAATAGGATTTTGCTTTCCAAATGGGAGATGGGTAATTTGTTAGTGGAGTATGGGCCATTGATGGGGATAGCAACAAATGAATTTCAGTGACAACATCCATACTTGTGTATGTTTGGAAAATACCAACCACTCCTGACAATGCTTTACCTGGATTTTTAGAATCGTATAAGTTAGAGCTGGAAAAGATTGGTTATATAATGTATTCCTTGTTCCAACCATCGCAGGATTGTTCCCTATAGAATATTCTTCAGTGGTGTCTCCAGTCTAGCTTTAGATTTTACAGGTAATGGGAATATGGTTTAGTCTATGTGTAACAAACCATACCATTATATTTAGTCCATGGTGTATTTTATTTGCCTGATTTCAAACCACTGAAGTCAGTAGGAGTTTTGCCATTGATTTAGACGAGCACAGGAGGAAGTCATATAGCAATACTAATATCTAGTGTGTTTGATGGAGTTAACCAAAATCTTTCCATTTCAATGGTTTATTAGCCCCTAGAGAAATAAACAAGAATAAAACAGTCCTTTCAACACTCCAGACAACTGCTCGAGATGCTATTTTACAGCATTTGGGGTTTCAGCTAATGCACCATGAGTTAAAAAAGGTTTAGGTAACCACCATCATGTTGCAGGTACTTTATTAAACTATGTGATTTGCTAAGCTCTGCTGTAGGTTTGCACATGCTGTGGCTTTAAGTATTTCTGAAGTACCGTACAGTAATAATTAGCAGCCAGAGGCAAAATAATCATTGCTAGTTTCACTTAATGCTAAAGCCAAAGTAGTACATTTTCTGTTGACTGAAATGTCAGGCCTTATCTACATTACTTTAAGATCAGATGGAAGAAATGCACTTTTAATCACTGTTCTGTATAATATCCTGCAGTTTGTAAATATATTAATTTGGTTGCAAGGTAAACCTTCTAGTGGATAGAAGTGTGTGTCTGAAATAACTAGAGTATGCTAATCTATCCGTCGTGTTGATTTATGAGGAAATGTTAATAATAAATATAGGAACTGGAATATTAGAAAAAATTAAATCAATATTGAATTCATTTAGCTAAATTGGCTACATACTGAATACAAGGTGGAAATTATAACTGTCTTTGTTGAAGAATAGAGACAAAAATTTAGGGCAAGCTTTTCAAAAGGATGAGCACAACTCTGGTCAGATTTTCAGAAAAGTTCTGCCTCCACTTGAGCAACTACACACAGGACAGATTTTCAAAAGTGCCCCATATATTGAGTGCTGAGGTGTTTTGAAAATGTGGCCCGAAATGTGAATGGTGAGCACTTGAAATCTGGTGTTCAGCCCATTTAAAAATCTGTTCCAATGGGCCAAATTCTGCAGTCCATAACACTGGAGTAAATCTGGAATTCCACCATTGGCTTGAGGGGAATTGCTCCAGAATTCCACCAGTGTTAAGAGACAGCAGATTCTGGCTCTAAGGTCAATAGCATTTGTGCATGGAAGATGAAATTTACTTCCATGCAAAGGACTAGCAACCAGGTCTATCCACCACTTAAGTCCCATGAAAACTTTGTTTTGAGGACTTAAGACATACAAAGATTCACAGACAGTCCATAAGGGACCATTTTGATCATCTAGTTAGTCCAGCCTCCCATATAACACAGGCCATAGAACATCCCCAAAATACTTCCTTTTGAACTAGAGTGTCTCTCTTTTTTTTTTTTAATTCAATCTTGATTTTAAAATTACCAATGATGAAGAATCCATAACGACCATTGGCAAATTGTTCCAATGGTTACTTATGCTTACTGTAAAATGTTTTTGTCTTGTTTCCAGTCTGAATTTGTCTAGCTTCAACTTCCAGCCTTTCGAGTTTGTTATATCTTTGTTTGCTAAATGGAAGAATTCCCTAATGATTTCTGTTTCCCATCTGCAGTTACAGAGTGTGATCAGCCTTGACCTTCTTTTTGTTAGGTGTGGTGCCTACTCTCTGCACAAGGTGAATTTTGCTCAGCTGAAGGACAGCACAGTTAACGGATCCAAACAGATTTAAAATGAAGTAAATGGCAAAAAAATATAACAAAACACAAGCATTCCTCCTATGCATTTCACATTTGAACGCTGTGCATATTGTTTTGGTTTATCTCTCAAAACAGCGTTTAAGCACTAGCAATACCCTATCGTGTCTTGACAACCTTTTTTTCCCAAAATGATACCTCCTTCCTCCTCAACTGCACAATATATCAGCTGTATGGGAAACCGATCCACCTGTTATGTGATAGAGATGTGCAAGCGCTTAGGTTATCTCTCCAACAAAACAAGGAACTAGAGCAACCATGGAACCTGGCCTTCTACATCTGCACACGCTTCCATTCTCCTCCTTGCCTCCAGTGGTGCCTCAATTCACTGCTATAGGCTGTGTTCTTTTCCTTTCTTTCCAATCTGGACAATACGGTGATTTGCTATTTCATTTTAAACTGCTGACCCCATCCCCAAAGCCCCTTGCCTTCTTGTTTGCTAACCAACCTGGGTTTAATAAAATCTGTTGCAGAGGCAGTCAAGATTTAACGAATAAAAAATTGGCAAACTCCTATTGCTCATTTTATGTCAACAAAACAATGCACCGAGTGGTCTAGTTTATGGAGCCCTGGACTAGAACCCAGGAGACATGGATTCTATTCCTGGCTCTGCCACTGGCCTGCTGTGTGACTTGGGCAAATCACTATACTGCTACGTGCCTCAGTTTCCCCATTATTAAAAAAATCAGTATATTGAGATCTAATGATGAAAAGCTCTGTATAAGAGCTAGGTGTTATTACTGTTATTATTATATAATGCAGAAGGGCACTAAAGCCATATCTGATAGATAGGTGTGGGGAGATATGAGAGGAAGTGGTTTGGGCACCACTCATTATTACATAGGAGGATTATTCTTATAATTAGGGTCAGCAGACTTGGATAATTCTCTCTAGACAGCAACTCTAGATCCTCCAGCCAAAAACGTGGCTTGTTGGCAATTATAAATCCAGCCATCCCTCTGCCAGATGTTCCATGTACAGTTGTGTATCCTGTCTGCCATCTGCAAAACACACTCACCTGTCCAATAATTTATAGAGGGGATGAATTTGCAGGGAGATTAATTAGAGAAAATAATCTATGGCTCAGTGCAAAAACTTGAATTTTTGTGTTGTCACTCTCTCCTTATCCCTGTATATCCAGATGAAGCAGCAACAAATGCAGACAATAGCTTCTGACTCAGTGTGTGCTAAAGCTGCACGTGGAATGTATTGCTGGACGGGCAACAAATATGTGGATGATATTTTTCAGTTTCTTTATTTTGATAGATGGATTTATTTGAACCATGTCTGGACTAGCAATGTAGAACGGCATAGCCATTTGGACTAAATAGGAACTGAACCAAATCTGCATCCAACACTGAAACTGGACAGAATCCAAAGCTTATTGAAATTTAAAAATTTTTTTCCTGGAAGATACACAGAAGATGAACCTAAAGTATCAACCTGCAGCCAGTTGTAAAACTGAAATATGAACTTCTTCCTTTGCCTCATGACTGAGTTTAATGGGCTTTGGATCAGGCCTGGTATGGATGGAAAAATACATTGAGGGAGATATAAGAGTGGGGAAAATGTTGCAAATAGGATGTAGGCAATGGCACCTCACCCATCCCAGACCCTAAAAATAAGTGTAAAGATTTTGAACACTTTTCCAAAAAATCTTCTAAATATTGAAGCATTTTGTAGCACAGATCTAATGGGATCCCTTTACTTTTCTAAATTGGATCCAGCTCAGAGTCAATTCCTTGATGTTGAATTCTTCCAAGGAGAATTACAAAACAGTGTAGCTGAAATTTTCAAAAGCACCCCCCACTGAAATAACTTTGCTGCCCTTGAAGTCAATACACTGATTTCAATGGGAACAAAGTTAGGCCGGTGCTGAGCACTTTTGAAAATCCCACCCCTGAACTCTTACCTTGTCTCAGCTATCACTAAGTTTAGTAAACCCAAGAGACTGAGAGGCAAAGCCAACAAATAATCAGCAGAGGAAGGTTTAAGGTTCTGGTTCTCCCTGCTCTGATTAATTTATTGACCAGTCAGATCTTAGTGGGAAATCTTATATCACAACATTACAGAAAGACACCAGAAAGGGGAAAATTTAAAATAAGATGAAAACCTCTTTTTTTCCCCAGGTAACTTTTATTTTGCTGTTCAGCTCACTAGTTCACTTTTAATGGTTCACTTAGTTGAACCTGTGCCTTTAGAATCATTAAAATTTATTTTACATATGTCAGGGAATAATGACTAGGTTGGCTAATTTTGCTTTAGGGACTCTAGTCACTCCTCTTAGCTCATGTCTCTTGTGTCTGCCAGCCTGGGTATCAGTATCATTACCTGTGCGTGCCACTGCCTGGATTTCCCCTTTGCTGGGTTCCTCATCCACACCTAGGTATCTCGAATGCACCACAATTCCTCACAATAAGTATTGGCCTGAGATTTATTTCACTGTGATCATCTGATTTTTCCACTTTAAATTTAGGTTCCCAATTCCCTGACCAGTAGGAGAGGAAGAAATACACACGTGTGGGTCATTTACATATTTTACCATATGGCACATCTTTTACTGTGCAGCTGTCAGTGCAGAAGAACTATTCTTTGGGGTAATGCACTAGGTTAGCTAAAAAAGCCCACATAGAGTTCCACAATCCCTGCTCCCGTCTCTTCCACCAATAGGGATAGAAGAAAATAACACAGTTTGGGTTTATTTCTCCTTCTGTATTCGCAAACATGGATTTCTCCGATGGCATCTCAGAAGCATTGCGCTCTCAGACACTGGGGCCTACACTTATATCTTAATAATGCCAGGAACAGATGAATATACTCTGAACATTTTTTTTTGCAATTAAAACAAATAGAAAAGAATGAAAATTTTCACTAGACCCATTAAGCCAGAAGTTTCTAAATCAATAGACAAGTAGACAGCAGCTGCAAACCTCCTCGTGGCATTTTTGGGATCAGTTTGAGAAATCAAGGCACTATATCAGATTAAATATTATATTGAAAACTCTACCCTGGCTCTCTCAAGCCATGACAAGAAGGAGAATCCAATGGATGAAAAAAATCCTAGAACTTTACATGCTGTTTGCCACCATCACATTGTTCACTCTGCTTGTGTGTTGCAGCCCTTCCCCTGCCGTGTGTCTATTTCGACTGTAAGCTCTTTAAGGGGGGGGACCAATCCACTACTGTGTTGGTACAGTGCCTAGCACACTGGAGCGCTATTGTCAGTTGGCCCTGAAGCACTACCATAATAAACATGATTAATTGTAATATATTTGAAAGGAAGCTTGTTCTTCACCGGACAGACAGGCTGAAAGTCTTTACTTTCCCCACCAATTTTCACTGTGTAACCTAAACTTGTTAAACCTCATAACAATAATGGAGATGGTCTCAAGCTGAAAGTACTAGATCTTGATTTGAATCTAAACCCAAACTTTGCCTGTCTTTGTGCGGTGCCTGGATTCAGGAGGATCCAGTTTGGACCCATTGTGGTGGTGGGGTGGATTTGTTGAGCTTGCATCTAGATCCAAATTCAAATTTTCAGAAAATTTGGGTTGTTCAGATGAGGGGTTCTAGTACAGGACAATTTTCAGACAACACTTCAATTTAGGCCTGGTCTGCATGTAAAAATTACAGTGATCTAGCTACTTTACTCAGAAATGAGAAACATTTGGTTCCCTGAGCACTGTACTTAGGGCAGTCTGACCACTGATGTAGACATAGCTAGGTTGATGGAAGGATTCTTCTGTTAACCTAACTACTGCATCTCAGAGAGAAGAATTAACTACATTGATGGAAAACCCCCCTCTGTTGATGTAGGAAGTGTCTTTGCGTGACACTGCAATGTCATAGCTGTTCCACTATAGTGGCTGTAATGTAGAGATGCCCTCAGATGCACTAACAACTAGCATCTTCCGATTTATGTATCTGAATCGCTCACCTTAAGAGAACACATTCAGCACTTACATACAGTTTAGTTCAGCCTTTTGACTAACATTCTTAAAATCAAAGGCAATTTCTAGGACGTTGCCCAGTAATTCCTGTAGCAGAGCCAACCCCTTGTAGTTTGACTCTAGCAAATCTTTGAAAAAGACATTCAGTCTCGATTTAAAGAATTCAAGTGATGGAGAATCTTCCATGTCCATTGGTCAAGTGTTGCAGCAATTAATTATCGTCACTGTTAAAAATGAATGCCTTATTTCAAGTTGATTTTTTTTCTTGAGTTAACTTCTAGACACTGGCACTTATTTCATCTTTGTCTGCTAGATTAAAGACCCCATATATCTTTTCCCTGCATGGGTCCTTCTAAACCATGGGTGGGAAAACTACAGCCCGCAGGGCGGATCTGGACCATCAGGGCTTTGGATCCGGCCCGTGGGATTGCCAGCCCTGTGGCACAGTGGGGTTAAGGCAGGCTCCCTGCCGGCTCTGGCCTTGCGCCGCTCCCAGACCATGGCCACCACCACGTCCTTGTGGCCCCTGGAGGAGAGGGGGCAGAGGGCTCTGTGCACTGCCCTTAACTGCAGGCACTGCCCCTGCCAGCTCCCATTGGCCTGGAATGGGGTACCGTGGCCAATTGGGGCTTTGGAGGAGATACCCGCAGGTGAGGGCAGTGCATGGAGCCCTCTGCCTCCCCTCCCCCAGGGGCCACAAGGATGTGGTAGTGGCTGCTTCCAGTAGCAGTGCGAGGCCAGGACAGGCAGGGAGCCTGCCCTGGTCCTGGCGCACACCGTTGCCACCTCAGAGCCAGGCCGGAGACCACACCCAGAACCCCTCCTGCACCCCACACCCCAACCTCCTGCCCTGAGCCCCCTGCCACACCCCACACCCCTCCTGCGCCCCACCCCCTTGCTCTGAGCTCCTCCTGCACCCCAAACCTTTGCCCTGAGCCCCTTCCTGAACACCACACCCTCTCCCACACCCCACACTCCCTCCTGCACCCCATCTCCCTGCCCCAGCCATACATTCATGGCCCTGCATGCAATTTCCCAACCCAGATGTGGCCCTCGGGCCAAAAAGTTTGCCCACACCTGCTCTAAACCATGATCAAGTTACTTTATATGTTTCTCCTCAAACAGCAAAATGTGATGTTGTATATTTTTCATTTATTTTCCATTTTTAAGATATGGCCATCATTACTATCTACTATTTTTAAAAATATAAATATTTAGTTGTAAGATGATTTGAGTCACCACTGATGACACCAGTTTTTAGTATTTTATTAAATCAACATTACTTTCCAGTACAGTCTGTCTCAGCATTTGAATCAGCCAAAATACATCCTTAACAGCAATACCCTTCACCCAAAATGTGTATAGCTGCCTCTTAAGCTAATTTGCACATTTGCCTGTCTCTATAACTAGCTTTAGCAGTGTGCTCTATATTTTAACTACAATTGAATATTTCAGGTAGCTTTCTCCCTGAAGTTGCTAGTATCATCCTTAAATTTAACCCATGACCTTTAGTCATACACGGCAGCAGGGGGCATTTGTCATCTTTCTCAATATTGCAGGAGGCACTGTGCCCCAGATTCTGGCACCACCAGAATATATGAATGCATGTGTGTTTTTCCACTGAATTTTTTATTCAATAAATAAATCTTTACTGAAGTTGCAGAAGTCTCAAAAGTGCAGGAACTTGTGGTAGGAAAAAAGTTCAAAGACAGTCAGACAGGCTGGCTGGGAGGAATGAGATCACGACTTGATAGGACCTAATAACACGGCAGATTTACACTGATGAAACTGAGGGAAAATCTTTCATAAGATCTAGATAACTAGAATGTGGGACTCGGTACTTGAATCCAGCTGAGCTATATTTGGGGGCAATGGGGACCGACAGGGAAGGAGGGGCAAAGATGGCTGTAACATCCCCTGTGTGCCTCTTGCCCATGGGGCTGGTATGGCACAGAGACATTTTTCAGTGTAATTCAGATAAATGTTTAGTTACCATTTCACTGATAGGGTGGGAAGTGTAACTCCTACTTCAGGGGTAATCAGCTATTTTTTGTCCAGGGGCACATTTCTTGGTCAAGGTCTAGACTCCAGAGGGGGAAAAAATACAATAATAAAATAAATAAATAAAAAAATGATCATAAAAAAAGATATTTAATATATGTTGAGATGATCACGTTAAATTCTGGTCTCCTCTAACTTTATTGCCAGTGGCTTTGACTGTAACGTCCTTGCCCACCCGCTGAGTCATTTCCCTGGGTCTCCATAGTGCCGTGCATCACACTTTAATGCCTGGTCTTGCTCTTTAACTTGGTGCTGACTTCTCAGTCATCTCTACTGATTATCAGCGATTTCTATGTTGGTCACACCTGAGGAAACCCCTGTCATGGACCAGGACCTCAGTGCACTAGACGCTGTACAAATACAGAACAAAAAAATTGTCTCTCACACCTAATAACTTTGAATTTAAGTCTGAGGGGAAACAAGTGGATACTACAAACTGACAAGGGAATCACAAGAATGACAAGGATCATAAGCACTGATTGTAGCATTATAATAAGCCTCTGTCCCAAATCTGGACCTTAGCGTCCAAAATCTGGGTGCTTAGCATGAACCTCCAAGCTTAATTACCAGCTTGTATCGTATCTCGCTGCCACCATCCAAAATTTCCAGGGTTTTGGCCCCCTCTGGTCTCCCCAAACCTTCTTTGGAGAGACCCCAAGACTCAGAGACTCTGAGTCTCACAACAAAGGAAAGTAACCCACTTCCCTTCCCCCTCTCTCTCCCACCCAGACTTTCTTCTCTGGCTAACCTGAGAGTATTGATGCAATCTCTTTACATCACAATACCAAGAAACATGTCTCCTTTCTTCCACAAAGAGACAAACCCAAATACAAGGAAACAGAAAAGATTCTCTCTCTCTTCCCCCGTAGCTTCTTCCCGCCCTGGGACACTAGGAGAGTTAAACACAGAGCGTAGTGTTTCCCCTCCCCCCTAGTCTTTCCTTTTTCCTTAACAGAGAAAACTAAACCATGGTTAAAAGAAGCTTTATAAAAAAAAAAAAGACAAGCATCATTATTCTCTGCATCAAGAATGACAAATACGGGCTACTGCTTATACAGAAATATGATGAATTAAACAGCTTGGATTTCAATAAAATATCCAATTTGAAACATTTCCAGCAAGTTACACACATGTAAATACACCCCAAAACAACATAAAAGCCTATATTGTTTTTCTACCTGTACTTACAAGTTGGACACAGAAGATTAGAAGAAGAAAGAAGCTTCTCATAGCTGAGAGAGAAACAAAAGACCCAGAGTCCAGAAATTCCCTCCCTGACTTTGAAAAATCCAGTTTCCTGATTGGTCCTCTGGTCAGGTGTTTGGTTCCCTAGCCCTCTTTACCAAAGGAAAGTCCTCGCTGCCAAATGTTGCAGAACTTTTCTTGGTTTTAGACAAATTCTAGGCATTATTCCCATCTCCATACAGTTTTATTTCTACTACAAGTCCCACGTTTATCTTTGGCTCTACCTAGCCTATTTACATCTTCAGACATCCAGTTGTATAGACTCCTGCACTTTAGTTTTTAATTGGTTGTATTTTTTTTTCTCTGTCTTAGAACATGAGAGGTGCTGAGCAACAGTAATACCCATTGGGTCTGTTACGCCTCTTCCGAGAAGGCCAGTGCAAGGTTTATGGAATTTGTATGGCCAACTAGATAGGGTGCTGGGCTGGAACTCAGGAGAGGTGACTTCTATTCCGGGTGCTGTTACCAAAATATTTGGGTAAGTCACTTCATTTCTCTATAGCTCCGCTTCCTCTTTTCTCTATCTTGCCTTTCTAGATGGTAAATTCTTTGGGCAGGAACTGTCTTGTAATATGATTTTGAATAATGAAAAGCACAGTGGAGCCTGATCTCAGTTTGATCACTTGAGACACTACTGTAATATGAATCATTAATAATAGCCCCTTTAGTAGTGAATGCGGCTTGTCCTGGCCCTCTGCAATAAGACAAATTTCATCCATTGGGAAGAACTGCAGCCGAAGTCAAAGGGTCACCAAACCTTTGTGAACAGGAGCTGCTGACTTGCTGACAGCTCATACCAATTTTATTTTCTGCGCTCAAAATAATAGTTTCTCTGGCATCATTTTCCGTTCTTTCTATGGTCAGATTGAACAGCCTCTATTAGCCATTTGAATTTTGAATGGTTCTTTTACATCCATCTCAACTTCATCCAGCTATGGGGGGAAGGGAAGGAAAAAAAGGCAAACAAATCCATCAAAATGATAATTGGCGCTAACTTATCATTTGTTCATTCTTTTTCAGTTTAGCTGCTGCGGCAGCTCATCTCTGCTCTTCCACTCTGCCTTAGCTCCCAAATGGTGTCAATTATCCACAAATCTCACAGGGCCTGCACCATCTGAATAACAATTCATTAACCTTCACTTTCCTCCTGCTGATCAACTTGCCTCCACCGTCTCCCCAATGCAGGAGACGGCATGTTGGAAATTCAGCCAAACTTTTTAATTATGCAAATAATACAATACCCGGAGATAATTATTTAGCCCAGAACTCTTGGCTGCACTTTCTACTCTCTGTTCTGCTCTCATAGGTTTTTTGATTCTACTTCCCTTTTTATATCATTGTAGCTCTGTCAAGGAGAATGAAGGATTTTCCACTTCACTCAGTGTAGGTAATCACTCGGAGAGACAATACAGATGGGCCACTGTTTTGAGAGAGAATAAGGTTGCTGCAGGACTGGCCAGGGAGAATGAAGGCCCAGGTTAAGTTCCCAATTTCTTCCTTGTAGCCTGTATGCTGTCCGAACAGACTGCAGATGCACATTCTTTGAATTTCAAAGTTCATATATAGGACCAAATCCTACACCAGTTTATACCTGCTGAGGATCAGGTCCACAGAATTTATAGTTTTTGTGCCCTGCATGTCCTGCATGCAACTGTCAAACTTTGATGAAAAACAAATTATTTTCCCAGCCAAGCAAACACACTATTCCTCATGAAAGACTAATTACAAGCTTTCAAACTTCAGCCATTTTTGACACAGCCTGATCATTGTCAGAATTTTGTTTAAACAGAGTGGTATATGATTTTCACTCACATCTAGTTCATAAAAGGCAAAAGGAATTAGATGCAAGCTCTCCAAAGTATCTTTTAGAAAGAGCCATGAACAGAGGCACTCCTTCCAAAGGGCAAAGATTCTGATCATTTATAATCAAGGGGACTAAGTATTGCTAAATTTACAATTTGTTGCTGTATATCTTCGTGGCATCCATCACTGTAGTATCTGAGTATTAACAAATAACAATAAATACAAACAAATAATTTTTTTAGTCTTTAAAGTGCCACTGGACTCCTTGGTTTGTTTGTTTGTTTTTGTGGATACAGACTAACAGGGCTACCCCTCTGATACTATCTGAGTATTAAACACTCAGAAATCAAAACATGCAAAAGTTAAAGCTCTCTTAGTAACCTTAATTTACCCATAGCATTTAATTTACCCACAGTCAACTGGTTAACACAAGAGACTGGGGTCTAGAAAAGCTTGAGTCTGAACCCAGCTCTGCTACTCACTTACTCTGTGGCCTGGCCAAATCACTTAACCTCTTTGCTCCAGAGGCTCCTTCCTTACTTGTAAAATAAGGATGATAATACTTACCCATCTTTATAAAGTGCCTTAGAACCTAGGATTAGAAGTGCAATAGAATTGTAGATTATTATTTTGACCCCCAATTTTAGCTCATGTTACACCCATTCATCTCCCAGTGAAGTCAGTTGCAGCTAGGAATGCACATTGAAAGGCAGAATTGACTCAGTTGTCTATTACTTTCATACATAATACCATATTCATAACCCATATTAAAACATACTATAACTGAATAAAATAAGTTTATGATAAGAACAGTTCTTTTGTATACCCAGACTGTAGCTTAAGGAAACAAGTTTAAACAATTAACAGTATTTTATATAAGATCCCTGTGTTTTAGGAATTTAAGAAAATAGGAATTTCAAACACCTACCTCTTGATGGGGTTCACTCTGCAGCATACCAAAGAAACCAAACCTGCGTTCTTGGAACTCCACAGTAAAATAGCTGTAAACCACTCCTGTGTAACTAACATGAACATTATGCTATTCTATTATCCTGTAAATCTAAAATTTCGTGGAAATGTCATGGTAGGTGAGTATTATTATCCCAGTTTGGCAAATGGGAAAACTAAGACGCAGAAAGGTTAGAGGCCAACAGCATTCTCTAACATAAGGAACAAAAGTCAGGCATCCAGAGCTATATGTAAGCACCTAAATAGGTGACCTGAGGCATAGAGGTGCTGTGTGGTCTTAGGACAAGTCTACACCTAGTGCAGTAGAAGTGTGATGGTAGTACGGCTACGCCAGCCCAGGCTTTAATCTAGTGAGCACAGGTAACTATATATATGGCGGCACAGGCTTCAGGTGCAGAAGTATAAGCCCATTAGGGATCCTCAGTATGTACTCTGGTTGCTAGGGCCTGCTGAAGCACATGCCACCATATTCTCATTACTATTGTTAGCCATCATGGTTTGACTACCTATGCTACAATCACACCTTCACTTGCAGTATAGAAATACCCTTGTCTATCACTGACTTCAATAGAGTGTCCAGGCCTTCTGAAAATCAGGTCACTTATTTAACTGTCTACAGACTGATGTAGGTACTTAATTTTAGGAAGCCAAGTTTCCACAGTTTGGCTTAAACAAGTGCCCCAAAGTTGCATACCAAATCAGAATCACAACTGAGTGTCGGACAAAGAAGACACTAGCTTGCAGGTTCATGCTCAGTTCATTAGATTATATTTCCTCTCTTAAATGTATGATTACATATGAGTCACTCTCTGCCTACCTACGAATGGCAGCCACCCATCTCTGAAGACAGAAAATGGCCAGTGCTTAACAGTGCACAGAAACAATACACAGCAGTGTAGGGACTGAAGTGAAGAATAGTACCACGGAAAGTGTAAAGCCCTGATCTCATCTCCCATTGACCTACTGGGAACTGGACTGGGCTTCTAAGGCCTGATGCAGTGCCCATTAAGACTTTCCGTTGACTTCCAGTGGCCATTGGATATGGCATTAAGGGAGGCAGAATGTAAGTACCCAATCTGAAATTTAGCCAGGCCACCAGTCTTGTAAAAGTGCCATGGATGTTTACTTGACAAAAATAGTCAGGGCCTCGATGTTCTGACTTGTTGTCTGAAATACATCACCTCCAGCAACATGTGCTGGGAGATTTGTTGACTATTAGTAGTGACTCAGAGAAGAATCCCTTCTAATGACTCTCCAAAACCTTGTACTGCAGCACCGTGATCTCCCTTCCTGAAAGTGAACCTTTTTCCTCAAAGTTCTCCTACCCAAGTAAGACAGCCAAGTGTCCCAGACAAAAACGTCATTGCATAGCCTATGAGAGTGGATGAAATCATAATCCAAGGTGGTATGGAAGGATCAGTTGCAGGTCTTCTCGTATGCAACCACATAGGTGTACACTATCATGCTGCTTCCAAAGAAACTAAGGACCCCATGATACTCTAGATCTACTTTTAATGCATATCAATGGTTATTATAGGCTATCACTCAACTTTTCATCTGGAAACAGTAATACGCACACAAACAAGGAACTCCCATGCTGCTTAGAGCTGGGAAAACTCTCCCAGATGAAACTTGTTATATAAGTTGTGAACAATTTGCTTCTCTAGCTAGCTGGACTGACCTTCAAAATCAAAGTTGGGAAAGGACTCAGTTAATGTATATCTACAAACTTGTAACTTGATTTTTATATAAGTGCTAAACTAACTTTGTTTAATTGATTTTCCACATTGTACACTCAGAAATAGGATTTTTATAGCTCTTGAATAATTCAGAACTTTGATTCCTAAGGCAAAAAAAATGGGCAAGGAATAAAAGCATAATTATCATGGTAGTGGAGGTCAAAAGGACAAGCTGGCCGTAAGTTCATAATGTGATTGTGTATTTGGACTCATTGTGGACTGTGGAATATTACCTTGTTGAAATCTTATTACTTAAAAAAAAATAAAAACAGAGTAGCACTGTTAGGTAGAGAATTGCAAAAGAAATGGAGGAAGTGTTAATTTTTAAGCAAGTTTGACAAAGATTGAGTTTCATATGACAAATACTGTCAGCAAGACAGGATTCTGTCAGTGGAAGAAGTTTAAACATTAACAATTTCTGTCAGGCTGTTGACACAACCACGGCAGACATTTCCCAAGATGCTGAGATGACTGCTGGCATTTGTCAACAATCCTGTCACAGTGACAGCAATAAGACCATGTCTGGAAATGTGACAGTTTTGGCTTTGTGTTCCTCTGAGCATTGGCCCAGGTGTTCAGAGAAAGTGTGGGAAAAACCCATATTTCTGCATTGTCATTCGAACACAGAAAAACACAGGAGAAAAATGAGCTGTCACTCCAATTCCCATGATGCCTTGCTGCTTAGCATAACTCTACTCTGTGGCCCAGGGTCCACTGGTCCATACTCTGACAGATAATTAAGAAAGCAGCAGCTTTTTCTAGACGGCTCTTCCTCATGATTTGCATTTTAGCCAGAGGCGACCAGTTATAAAAAAAACATGATGGAAAGATGGTAAGAAGCCAATTAGATGGATGGATGGCTGACTGACAGCTCTCTGGTATTACTACTCCAGATTTCATCATACATAGACTGGTAGTTTTCTACAGGAACCAACTTTTGCAGGTTTGTAAAGCTGTTAAATGTTGGGCTATATATAGAATGAGATAATTTTGCAGAATATTTTACATTTTCCTGAAATCAACATATATCGTTTTCATGAAAGGTTGCATCCAATAACTCTTTATAATATAGCACAATTTACATAGCTACATTTAGCTCTATTAAAAACTGTAGATGACTTTGTAGGTAAAATTGCTGTACGGATACAGAAATGATTAAAACTGAGAAGCAGGGTGAACTGGGACACTCAGGAAGACAGCAAAGGTAAAGTCAGCTGATAATTAGTGCTGTTGTGCAAGTATCTTTATTTTTTAAAGGTGGATAAAATATATTGATTCATTTAAAGAAATAAACTATATTAAGACGTTCCTCACTGTGCATGGATGATCATAACATACTGAGGTTTTTCTTTAAATCAATAGTTGAGTTTTTTTCCCAAGTATAAACTTGTTTTGCTCAGGATCTAACAGATTTTAAATATGAAAAAGCTCATAAATAAATACTTTCCAGTTCCTCTTCTAGAATCCAACAGCTGCTAGCCAATGAGAATTATTCTTCTGTGCTGGTGCCTCACATGCTGTGTATCACAATAAAATTGAAATGTAAGCAGGGTTTTGTTTTACTCTTGTGTTTGTTTTTTATATGAATAAAAAATTTAACAAATCGCTTAGCAACCGCAGTTCTGAATCTATAGCTACTATGAGATGAATTGTCCTTGACAACGTAAAAAAGTACCTCAGCTTTCCTTAGAATTCAGAGTTAGCCAAATCTGGAAATTATCTCTTGATGAAAGGCTCTTTTAGTCAGCCAACAATGCAAGGCATATGTCTTATACCATGGATGTGATCCATCCAGTTTTGGAACCACCTGGCATAGGTAATATTAAACCACCTGACCCCCAAAATCACTGGAATTTTTTTTTGTTAATCACAAATTCTATGTTCAAAATTGGCTTAGAGTTTTCTTTTAATATTTGCAAAGGAAGAAATTATGGGGGTGGTGGAAGAACCATCCCAAATTAAGGGGCAGATTTTACTAACTTTATTAACATTGAATAGCACCTTATTCTCTGAGTGCTCTCATTGAAACCAAGGGGACTACTTGTATTACTAAAGTGGAGTAAGTGGATCAGAATCTGAACCTAAAGTAAAGTTGGGCTCAGCTTCTGCATGAGGGAAAGAGATGGCTTAGGAGCTTCTCCCCAGCTTGGCCTTCTTGGGTACAACCTTAGGACTCCATTCTCCTCTGTAGGGGAGTAACCTGCATAGGGATGGCAGGCCTGGTGTGATCCCAGTAGAAGAAGCTCTAGGGTTTGGTTGCTTTAACTGACAGATCCCCGCAAGATCTGAGTCAGGTGCCTTGACCTCTCCTCGGTCACCTGGACCTCCAAGTTCCTGCTGCTCCCCTTACCACATCTACTTCAACCCAACCCACCCCTCAAGGTGCCTCCACACTGCCCTCCTGTTCTGGGTTTGGGCTGTGACTTAATGTCCCATTTAAGGCTTATTTGCTTTACATTCCTTTCTTGCTGCCCCTACATCCTATATTTGCATTGTCATTCTTGTGATATTCCTGGTAAGTCCATGGAAAGATAGCCCAATGTTTGATCATTGGCAGAGACTGGAGGATAAATATATTCAAATAAATAAAGACAATAGTAAGGGGAATGATTGAAGGCTTTTTCTCCTACTTTAACCTCCCTGAAGCAGGGACACGTCCTTCCATCGCATACTTGTAAAGTGACATGTTAAGTTATGGTGCTGTAGACTTGTTTTGTAATCCATGTCATATAGGTGTGAGTGGGTTCAGTGTCGTTAATGAGTGACAGCCTATTCATTTATTGTAGATGTGTCTGAACCAGAAACCTAGATTTTTATCCACTGCAAAACTTTCTGAGGATTTGGAATGTAGATTTGAATCTGTAATGGGATGACAAAACCCTGGATAAGGACTACCCAGGTTCTAAATCTGAACGTAAATGAAAAGCTTGAAGCTCAGATTCATCACCAATATTTTGGCCTATGATCATCAAGGATGAAACCTTCATCAGCCAATCAGACTGCCACCTAGAGGGTCAAATTCGGACTTATATCCAAGTACGCTTAAGAGACTGTAACTTCTACCATCTTCCAGACACCCAGATGTGTACGTTACACACTGTTAGACTCCCTTAGATTCACACCCACGTGCCAGCATGTAACATTCACCTTCTTCATACACATCACCACAAAAATATATGTCATTTTTTTATAGTTTTATTGTTCTGTCTTAATAAAATAAATTAATTTAACAATTTGTATCACAACTCATGAGATTCTGGGTTTTAAAAAATATTTTAAAAATCCTCAAATAAACACCAGGCTTAAAATCCTGGCTCCACTGAAGTCAATAGCAAAACTCTTATCGATTGCAGTTGAACCTAGATTTCAGCCCAAGTTAACACTGCAATTCCTTGATGCTGGTTTAATAAAACAAGGGAGGAAGATATTTTAGCAGATTTGGTATGCAGAGCTGGATAAACATGCAAAAAGCGTCTTGCAAAGATCCATTTACATTTCTGAATGAGTATGCTGCAAGTGCATTTACACCTTTTGTGAATTCTCTAGCCAACTATTTACTGGGTGGAAAGGTCTCACCAATATATCATTTTATTGCAAAATATTCATAAATTCAAATTCTTGAGAATTCACATTGGAAATTGAGTTCTAAGTTATGTTTAGTCCTGATGATGGGACAAAAACATCATGTGACCTATAGGTCCAAGCAGAAGTGCTCAAGTTTAGAAAACAGAACTGCTCACAAACAAATTAGAGACCAAGAATTATTGGCAGAAATTCTTTCATTAATAATTTCAAATAATGAACATATTTGAGAAAAAGCACAATCTGTCCATGGTCAATTTACAAAAAAAAAGAGGTGAAATCTGTCAAACTTTTTTTTAAAATTATTTACACAGTCTTGCTAGTAAGTTAGTAGTGCAATCATGCATATACTTGGCAGGTTTTTATTGAATGGACATAAGGCAAAAATCTAATTTGATTGAGTCTTGGTTAAATAGATTAAGCAGTAAAAGATTTTTTGTTTCTCTTTCCTGCCATACATGAAAGTGAAATGTGGATCACCAATGGCAAAACCCTTCGAACAAATGGCACCTGCCTGATTTTCAGAGGTGCTAGAAACTCCAGTTTCCATTGTAGTCCATAGAACCTTCAGATTATCAGCGCTGGAATAGGTCAAAAAAAGGTGAGGAAGTTAATGAAAATGTTTGCAAAATCATACTCCCCATTTTTTAAATTATTTGAACTTTTGATAATTTTTAATAATCTCTACAGTTGCAAAAATCTCATCAAAAATCTGATTTTATTTAAAGTTCAAAATATAAAATTGAAATATCTGTTTCACAATCTTCCCCCATAAC
Source organism: Chelonoidis abingdonii (assembly GCF_003597395.2). Taxonomy (NCBI): domain Eukaryota; kingdom Metazoa; phylum Chordata; order Testudines; family Testudinidae; genus Chelonoidis; species Chelonoidis abingdonii. The sequence continues at coordinate 13,811,833 of NC_133771.1, read as the reverse complement.
AATTTTACTGGCTCTACTCATCTACTCATTGAAAAAAATCAGGACCTCATGAAGTATCTGAAAAGTAAATACATTGTACACATTGGTTGCTTCATGCATTGCAGCAAAATATAGGGGATTTCAGGTAAAATGTTAGCAGAAACACTGGATAGCATTTCTGGAGAGGAAATGAATAATAAATAAATAAATATTTAAATAACATTTCAGTGATAATTTTAGTTAGGCAAAATGTAATGATCTGATTTGGAATTTGAAGAAGACATCCATACTGTTACTCTAATCAGGAATGCATTGGGGTCTTTAATGACTGCAAGTAGTCATGAGCTTGGGTTTAGGTCTCATCCAATCCTTCAGTAGCATTACATTGCTCCTTTACCACCATGGTGGGATATTGGTTCAACACTGACTGAATGGGAAGAGAGCCAAATATTGAGTCACCATTTCCACTTACAGAAGAATTCAGTATTCCTTGGAGGTCTCTTATCCAAGTATTGATGCAGCCCAATCTCTTCAGCACAACATGACTTGACTCAAGCTGAACTATCTCCCTCTCTTTGAGATATGCTGTAGATTTATCAAACAGGCATATGGAAAAGTTCTTTTCTCAGACACTCAATGTTCCGTTCGCCCAACATCAGTGATGAAAATGTGCATGTTCAGGAAAGGCAGAATACTGAAGGTGAGAACTACATGGTTAATCTCCGTTATTATTTACCACAGTGGTGCTCAGAGGAGCCAGTCACGACTGGAGAGCTGCTGTGCTCAAGAAGGAGAATTTTGCCCATGGTCTCCAAGCCAACATGAGCATAATTTCTTGTTAGGTAATATGATAGACATTCTGAGCATGACAAAACACCATGCTCTACAATTCAAACCAATACAAATATGACAGCTGAAAATAACTGTTAAAGCAGACCAGTCCCAGTATAGAAACATTGCAAGCAGGTCTTAAAATATGACTTAAAGAGCATCAAAAATCCTGATTCTCCCTAGTAGCCAGAACAGCATGTTAAAAGGCACAGGAGCAGAGCAACAAAAAGTCTGATCATTCAGGCTGTTAAACCAGAAAAAGAGAATCATAAGGATCCTCTAATTGAAGGAACAGAGGGAACAAGGGTAAACATAAGCAGTCTGACAATTCAAACGAAGTAAGAGGGAGGAAGATGATGCAGACACTAAAATGTCAAGATAATAATCAATATCATATTGTCTGGGAAATCAATGCAGGGAATGAAGGACATTCAATATAACAGCAATGCAACTGCTATCTCTGAAACAAGTGGGACCTTCAGCATTGGCATCCGGAACATGCTTCAGTTCCATAATTAAAGCTCCAGGGAGACCTGCATAGAGGGAGTTGTTATAATCAAGTATAAAAGACCCCGCAGAGAGTAACATCTCGTTAGGAGAGAGACTGAACTCCACAGGCAAGCATTGTTAAATTAAATGACAAATAGTTTTATTTTAATGCTATGCAGGGCCAAAAAAGGGTCCAAAAGTCCTGTTTATTTTGCAGCAAGTTGAAATGTTAACTCCTGCATAGGCTTCTCACAGGTGTGCTGAGGATCAGAAGGTAGGGTTTCCAGGTGTCTGGTTTTCAACAGGAATGCCTAGTCAAAAGGGGACCCCTGGCAGCTCCAGTCAGCACTGCTGAGTGGGCCGTTAAAAGTCCGTTTGCGGCACATTGGGCTAAAGCAGGCTCCTTGCCTGCTGTGGCTCTGGGAGGCTCCCAGAAGCAGCGGCATGCCCTCCCTTTGGCTCCTACGTATAGGGGCAGCCAGGGGGCTCTGCACGCTGCACCCTCGCTCCAAGCGCTGGCTCTGCAACTCCCATTGGCCGAGAACTCCTCATCCCTAGCCCCACCCCAGAGCTTGCACCCCCATCCGGAGTCCTCATCCCCTCCCTCACTCTAAGCCTCTGAGCCAGCCTGATGAAAATGAATGAGTGAGTGAGTGTGGGGAGAGCGAGCAACAGAAGGAGGGGGATGGAGTGAGCAGGGGGGCAGGACCTCAGAGAAGGGTTGGGACAGGTGCAAGGCCTCTGAGGATGGGCAGGACAAGGGTGTTCGATTTTGTGTGAGTAGAGAGTTGGCAACCCTACCAGAAGGCAAGGCTGGAAATGAAGACTCAGACTGTCTCTCAGTCATTTTACTGAAAAAGAAACAGCTCTGAGGAGGTAGAGAACTCCATTGCTAGTTGTTATGGCAGTTAATTTTATCCCAGCCTGGATATTTCCTGTTTGTTTTTTAGTGAACACAGCTTTTCTTTCCTGCAGCCAATGTAACTGTAAAACCTCAAGAATAAGATAATCTTGCAACGTGCCAAATTATAGTCCTGGAGATAAACATTCAACTCCTAGTCATTATACCACAGCCTGGTATTCAGATACCATAGTGTACAGACAAGCTAAAAGTTCAGCTGAAAGTCATTAAAGATTCAGCATAACCTTATCAATAATATTCCCTGAATAGGAAAAGTTGAAGTCTGAGCTAGGTCTGGTGAGATTGCTCATGTCAAGAGATGGTTTGTTGTGCAGGGGGAGAATTGGCTTGTTTTGAGGAAACCTGTTTTCCTGCAGTGAACAGGAGACAGCAAATAGGGGAATTTTTTTTAGGAATAACTGTAGATCCTGTGATTGGAGGGAATGGATTTAACTACAGTCACACAGAGCAATCTGGATCACTTGCAGGGCTGGCTCCAGGCACCAGCAAAGGAAGCAGGTGCTTGGGGCAGCCAATACAAAGGGGCAGCCCTCCGTCCGGTATCAGGGTGGCACCTCTGGGTCTTTGGGTTTCAGCAGGAATTTGGTGGCGGGCACCTCAGTCCCTCTCTTCCTCTTTAAGCTGCTGCCTAAGAGGAAGAGAGGGAGTGAAGGACCCACCGCCGAATTGCCATGGAAGAATGAAGCGGCGTGATTGAGCTGCTGCTGAAGTGCCACCGATCAGCTTTTTTTTTACTTCTTTGTAAGTTGGGCCTGTTCAAATAAATGTATTTTAATACAGCCAATTCCAAGGTCATACATCTAGGAATAAGGAATGCAGGCCATATCTACAGCATGAACGACTGTATATTGAAAAGCAGAGTCTCTGAAAAGGATTAGGGGTCATGGCAGACAGACAACTCAACATGAGTTCCCAGGGAGCTGCTGTGGCAAAAAGGTCAAATGTGATCCATGGATGTATAAACTGGAAAATAGTGGGTAGGAGTGCGGACATGGTTTTACCTTTGTATGTTGCGTTAGTGAGACCGATATGGGAATACTGTGTCCAGTTCAGGTGTCCACATTTTATAAAGGATACTGAAAAATATGATTTGAGGATTGAAAAACTGTGGATACAGACTAACATGGCTTCTACTCTGAAACATGTCTTATAATGTGAAAGCTAATGAGCTCCATCTGTTTAACTTATTGAAAAGAAGACTGAGAAGTGGCTTAATCATGATATCTATGTATTTTCAAGAGGAGAAAATACCAGGCACTAAAGGGCTCTTTAACCTAACATAGAAAGGCATAAAAAGAACCGTTGACAGGTTTAAGCCAGACAAATTCAAATTAGAAATAAGGCCACACCATTTTAAGTGAGGCTATGTCTACACTACAGAGCATGTACCAGAATAGCCCCTTAGTGTAGAAACAGTATATGCTGACAGAAGGAGTTTTGCCATTGGTGTAAGAACAACACTTTCCTGAACGACATTAGCTGCATTGATGGAAGCACTCTTCTGTCGACACAGCTGCATCTACACTGGGGGGTTTGTCGGCAAAGCTATGTCCATTAGACGCATGTTGTTTTCGCACCTCTTACTGACTTAGCTATGTTGATACAACTTTTAAGTGTAGACGAAGCATGAGGGTGATTATTGGGAAGTGGAATAAACAAAAGTAATATAATATATGCAGTGTTGTTGTAGCTGTGTCAGTCCCAGGATATTAGAAAGACAAGGATGGTGAGGTGATATATTATATTAATATAAGGCACCTATAAACTGGTACAACTATGTCCACATTAGAGCTCATACTAGTATATCTAAATTGGTAAAAGAATCACACCCCTATCTGACATAGCAATACTGATATAACTTTATAGTGCAGACCAGACTTATATCTTTCACGTGATTTCAGATTATCTCTCTACCGAGTTGGTTTTTGAGGGCACTATATAAGAAGAGGAAGTTCCTTCAGTTACTTTTGCAAGTTTACATACATCAGGTGCTTCAACATGGATACTCTATGCTACAAATTACAGACACGGATCACTTTTGAGTGAAATGTGGCCAATATTAAACACCACAAATCAACATTACCCAATAATTTTGGCCAGAAGTTAATACAATGTTTTGCAACTAAAACTGCACAGCGAATACAGATAGGCAGAATGCAATTAGCAAATTGGAATTTTGCCAGGACACCGCGGTAACTCTGCTGTCCTTGGTTTGGTATCTTGTGTTTTTCTATTCCTGGAAAAAAATGCTACAGGCTGTTTAATGACCAGAAGTGCTCAGGACTTCAAGTTATATATCTCATCTGAAAGTGTTCCCTCCAGCAGCAAAGTGCCACCTAACACCATGCTGGGACACTAATTCCAAACTGACTCAATGGGAAGGATGGTGCCTACTGAACTACCAACATAGTTTTTGGTTTCTACAACCCCTTCATCCTACAGTGTATTTTTTACTACTGTTGTTTAGCTATGGTTCTTAGATAAAATGATGAAGGACTTCTAGCTCTGGTCTGAGCCAACTAGGTGCTGGGCAAGGTTAATAGAATATCAGTGTTGGAAGGGACCTCAGGAGGTCATTTAGCTTCCACTGACATGTTCTTAGATTCATAGATTCCCAGGCCTCTAGTCTGCCCTCCTGTATCACCTAGGCCATAGAATGTCTTCAAAGTAATTCCTAGAGCATAGCTTTTAGAAAAAAAAAATCAATCAATTTTAAAATTTTCAATAATGAAGAATCCACCACAAACCTTGCTAAGTTGTTTCAATGGTTAATTACTCTCACTCTTACAAATTTACACCTTATTTCCAGTCTGAATTTGTCTAACTTCAACTTCCAGCCATTGGATTATGTTATCCCTTCCTCTGAAAGACTGAAGAGTACATTATCAAATATTTGTTCCCGTGTATGTAGCCACAGACTGTGATTGAGTCACCCCTTAACCTTCTCATTGTTAAGTGAAATATATTAAAAATTTAAGAATGGCCATTCTGGGTCACACCAATGGTCCTTCTAGCTCAGTATCCTGTCTTCTGCCAGTGGCCAGTGCTATTTGCTTCAGAAAGAATGACTAGAACAGGGCAATTATTGAGTGATCCATCCCCTGTCATCGAGTCCCAGCTTCTGGCAGTTGGATGTTTAGGGACACCTCGGAGCATGGGGTTATGTCCCTGAGCATCTTGGCTTGACCTATCCTTCATGAACTTAACTAATTCTTCCTGGAACCTAGTTATATTTTTGGCCTTCACAACAGCCCCTGGTAATGACTTCCACAAGTTCACTGTGCATTGTGTGAAGAAGTATTTTCTTGTTTGTTTTAAACCGGCCGCCTGTTAATGTCATTGGAAAACCCATGGTTCTTGTGATATGTAACGGGGTAAATAACACTTCCTTATTCATTTTCTCCTTGAACTCCCTCAGTCTATCCTATCAGGCATGTTTTCTAATCCTTTAATCATTCTCATGGCTCTTCTCTGAATACTCTCCAATTTGTCAAAATCTTCTCTTGAATTGTGGACACCAGAACTGGACAGAGTATTCCAGCAGTGGTCTCACCAGTGCCAAATACAGAGGTAAAATATCCTCTCCACTCCTACTTGAGATTCCCCTGTTCATGCATCCAAGGATTGCTTTAGACCTTCTGGCCATAGTATTGTACTAACAGCTCATGTTCAGATAATTAGCCACCTCCCCTGCCCACTCTTTCTCAGAATGACTGCTTCCTAGGATCCAGTCCTCCATCTGTAGGTATGGCCTACATTGTTTGTTTGTCCACCAATGCACCTTTGTCCTGACCTACAATAATCCTTGCTAATCCATTTCTGGATCTCTTATGTGTCTAGCACCAAGCTGAAATCACATCATGGGTTTCTGATGAGCACTAATAGATGACAGCCACCAACTTATTATCCAGACTGCTTAGCCTGGGCTGGAATTCAAACCCAAGTCTCTAGAAGTTGCAGCCTAATACACTAGGGCTTTAAGCCTGCAAATCCTTCTGTGATGCACAGCTGGGCGCACAAGGTTGTCCTGCGATAGAGCAAGCAAGCATGGAGACCACTCCTCATTGTCTGTAACGGCAAGGATCTAAAGTCCGAATTCCGCTTTCATTTGCAGTAGTGGCAATTGGGAGTAGCTCCACTCAAGTCAGGAGAGTGACACCAGAGTGAAACAAAATTACATTAGATCAGAATTGGGCCCAAGGCATTCTCCTTGGAAGAAGGAAGTCTCAATCTCTGCATGCAAATACAGCTACTCCTCACTCAACAGCTTTATTCCTGCTGCTAGGAATAACTGAAGAGCTGGAGAACAGCACTCTCAGTAATGCAGAATCAGAATCCCTTGAACCATATCTATCCTGCTTATCTGACAGCGCATACTATAGATTCTCTCTCTCTCTACACTTGTACTGTGAAGAATCAGCCTTAGAAGGTTTTACCATTTAGGGAGGTATTGCTCATAAACATACTAGGTTCTTTCAAATTCTGACTCCCGGGGCTACAGCATTTCAGAAACTGACACATTCAGCTTCTGAACAGTCTCCTGCTGGCCAGACCAGGAAATGACATTTTTGCTGGCTTAAGTAGCAGCCATGTGCTATGTTCTGGCCAAGAGCTTGGTACCATGAGGAAAACAAGGAGAAGGAGTGATGTTAAATCAATATGCAGCATGAAATAAATGTGCATATGATTTGCATATTTGTCTTATAGTAGAACCTAGGGGCCACAACAAAGAGCAGGGCCCCATTGTGCAATATGTACATATAGAACAAGACAAGCTGTGCCCCAAAGAGTTTAAAATCTAAACAAACAAGACAATCAAAGAAGAATTATTATCACTATTTTACATATGGGGATCTGAGGCAAGAGAGGGATTAAGTGATTTGCCCAAGGTCACACAGAAGGTCTGTGTCAGAGCTGGGGATTGAGCCCCCATCTCCTGATATCCTTAACCACAAGATTATCTTTCACCAGATCTACCACATACAATTTTATGCAATGTTGTGCTGCAATACTTAGCTAGCTTGTAAAGTGTCCTTCCTATGGATTCTATCCTCTGACGTTTTACAGAGCAGGGAGAAGGGCCTGAAGGAGATTTGTGGAGAAGCCAAAGGAAGGTTTAAAAAACCTAGAGAGAAATCTTGAACTCACATTAAATGAAAAACTAGTGGACACAAGACACACCTACAAGGGAAAATGAAAAAAAATGAATGATCCGGTTGTCTGGTATTTTAATAGTCTAATGGACTGGTTGAAACCAATCTGCCAGAACTTCTAATTAAGGTCCCCCTAAGGAATCGTGTTTTCTGTCTCATTATACAGGTAAAGTGGACACCAAGGAGTCTCTTAATGAGGATTAAACTGTAGGTTCTAACTGAATTTGCATCTCACATTCGCTCTTGATGAGAAGCTCATGAAATGCTGTGCTATAAATATTAGTCAGCTCCAAAACAGATATAAATTCAGAATTCAAGCTACCATATGAAAAAGGTGGTTGCAGGCGCCCATCACTTTACCAGATAATTCTCTAAGAGAGGAGATAAAAATTGTCTATTTTGATAAATACAGCACTTTCCCATTCACAATCCACCATGTGTGTCACATTTTTATGTATCTGGCTTAAAAGGGACAGCTGCTCCAGGGATCTGGAAATACTCTCTTTAGTTTTTAACAGAAGGAAAAACTGAAACTAAAGCAGATGTTTGTGACTATATTGTATGTGAGATGAGGCCTTTGGAGACTTTTTTTCCGACAGCAAGTGTTTTAAGTCTCTACTTCCTTAAAGGAATTTTGATTTCATGCCTGACCCAAGAAATATGCTTTGTGTGAATTCACATGACAGAGTTCCTAGTTGATGGTTTGAGACACTGTGAAGCTAAGTCAATAGGTTGTTCTGAAAATTCTGCTGATGGCAATGATTCCCTTATAGAAAGCATGCGATCAAATATGAGTTTGCTGCAATGCTATTCATCTGGCTGCTTCCAATTTTTTTCAGAGATGGCATCTCCAGAATCCTATTCCCTGAAAAGCTTATTAAATATTCAAATTGAAAATTTAAATTGGGGCCTTTACTGTATGTGACTATGGAAGGGCAGAGGTGGTTATTTGTTAAGAACAGGGAAGGAGAAAGGTAAAAAATGTTCTCGTGACATTTGGTGAAGACTGTAATGTGCTGAAGGCCTGAATCTGTGTCTCAGTATAACTATCATTGCATCCACAGTCATCAGTGTTATGTTTCATAGCATGCACACAGAAAACTTAGATAAAAGCATAAAGACTTTTGCTGGAAGGTTGCAAAGTAACGCTACTTTATTTCTTAGACTTCAGTATAACACACAAGAGTCCCAAAACAAAGAGAGACAAAGCAGGCTGCTCCCTAAAACAGAGAGGCACAACTCACCCTATCTTATTCTAGGCTGTCTGGCTGCTGAGTGTTTGCTGCTAGGTCCAGATCATACACTTCTCTACAGAGCTCCCTACCTTGCAAGCAGAACAAGAACCCTCCTGAAATTTAAAGGGCCAGCCTACAATTTTAACACCATTTTCCATTCATCACAATCAGCAGGCTACAACTCCTTCCCTGCTCTCAACAGTGTTCATATGTCAGACATCTAGTTTGCTCAGGACACTTTAGATTTTCACCCCTAGTACCTTCCTGTTAGGATCACAATACAGAGACCAATACTGTATCCCTGACAGCCTGTCCATTGCAACTGCTGCCTACCCCCTGCTCAGTTCTTATTTCCTGCACTCCTGACTTTCACCATTCACTGAGGTCAGGTGGCCTATTTGTGGATGACATACTTCATCCCTTGAAAGGGATGTCAGTCATCTCTCTTTTTTAAATGTATCAATGGCTAAATCTGGAAAGGCTCAGTGTTTGGGTTTAGTTTAGTTTTGTTTTATTTTGTAATTATCTGAACATTTAGATGCTTTCTCCAGACATTTTAGTTTGCAAAGCTAGTCTGGTAATCTCACAAAAATAAGATTTAACATACAAATTCTGGCACTTATGGTCCCAGTACTAGCCAGAGGCACCTCAAAAAACATGATTTTGTTTTGATTTTGACAACTAGGTGTGATTTCATAAGGATTTAGCACTGGCCAACTTTGCTCCCATTGCAGTTAATGATAAAATTCCTAGTGGGCGTAGAGTTAGGTCCGCATTGAGTGTTATTGCAAATCACACCCTTCACTATTTGTGATTTGTTTTACTGTAGTGTCTAGAAGCCCCAGTTGAGACGGGGGCTCTACTGCACTAGGTTCAATACAAACACTAAGAATATTCTACACTTTGAGTTGGGGGTGTGATTCCCAGCTAGAGCAGACATATCTGTTCTAGCTCAGCTCAAGCGAACGTGCTAAAAATAGCGCATAACCATGGCGGTGCAAGCAGTGGAAGGGGCTAGCCACCCAAGTACATGTCTGGTGTCTTGGGGTGGCTAGTCCTTCCCACTGCACATGGCACCACAGCTACGCTCTATTTGTAGCACTAGATTGATCAGTGCTAGCACGAGTATGTCTCCTCAAACTGGGAATTACACCAAAGTGTAGACCATGTCCTTAGTGAGATACGTTTCCAAATCTTTCAATTTGATTGAGAATCAAGGGATACACTTATTATTTTCCTTAAAGCCCCAGATCCCGGAGCCAAGCAATTATGTGATAATCTCAGCTTTCATTTAAAAAGAAAGTAAATTTCTAGATACAATGGTTGCAGAGAGAAGTTTGAAAACATAACCCGAATGCACTCTAGAAGCTCAGAAGCCAGAAAGCACATGAAAAGAACCCAGCATTTATTATAATTTAAAATCTCATTATTTTTAAGCCAACTTCACATTTTTGAGGCCTGACTCATGGTTTATGAAAGAGCCAGAGGCGAAGAGAAACAGTTGCACAGACTTGGTCTCATAGCAGACGCAGGTATGGCATCCACGTCTCTTGAGTCTCAATCCAGTCCACTTGAACAAGCCACTTTTCTAAGATCAGATTTATGGCTTCATGTGGATTGTGAGTTCAAAAATCCAGATGCAAATTTTGTTGAGAAACTGTATCTGTAAAAGGTGTGGGGGGTGTCACTGTTTGAAAGGTTGACCCAGGACGCCCCTTTGGAGGAAACCCATATATATATATGGGTCATATATATCTGCTGTATGCTGAAGCCCAGAACCTTGTTGAAACAGTGGCCTTGGTGTACATAAGAATGTGGAATGGGAAAATGATAGCTTAAAACATGCCATCAAGTATTGTTATTTTTAAAAAAATGCTTTCGAACTTCAAGTTTGGGGGTTGTTAGAAGTGGGTTGGGGGTTGTTAGAAGTGGATGGGTGAGATTCTGTGGCCTGCATTGCTCAGGAGGTCAGACTAGATGATCATAATGGTCCCTTCTGACCTTAAAGTCTATGAGTCTATGAGTCAAGTATTTTGCTTGGTGGTACTGTACTTTTCCCAATCTGTTCTCTTCTTCTGCTCCTTCCAGTTCAAATACCGCAGAGTCCTTCAGATCCTTTGTTACATCCCAGGGGAACATACTTTCAAGCAACAATATGAGTTGTTAATGAGAAGTTTTGATCACTTTTTGTGCTTCCAAATCAGCCTCTGAATGATGGAGCAAACCCACTGGTGGTTTAGTTTGGAAGTTTATCTAGAGAGGATCCCAACTCACCCATATCTTTTCAGGCAAGAAATCTGCCTAGAAATTAGGATGTAAATCATGATCTCTGATAATATTGTGAGACCATCTGAGAAGGCTGGTTTCAGGAAGAGGTGGTAGACAGAAAGGTTTCCACTTATGGCCTTCTCCCATAACAACACAGAAACACTCTCTTGGCACATTTTGGGGATGGACATACTCTCTAAAGAATGTCCTCTGTCTCCCTCAAACAATCACAGCAATGATTAGGAGTTTTTGCTCTGTGACTGGTCTAGCTTCACCCCAGCTGTTCCCTCATAGCACAGTTTTCCTCATGGAGGGGCTCCACCTGGGCCAGATACATAACAGCAGTGTTGGCCAGAGGGTGCTGCACAAGCTCTGGCTGGCTCCTCCAAACAGGTTTGGGGGAGAGGGGATCTTGCATCCTGAAACTATGTGTTGTTCTTCAGTCTGTGAATTAGAGAGGTAGGGAGAACCCTAGTATCCCCCAGTCTCTATACGAATCCATTTTGTATTCACTACAGCCAAGTACTGTTTCTTTTCCGCCCTCAGGGATGTTACAGGTCCCGCTAAGGAACAGGAGTTATAATAATAACACACCCCAGCATATTAATAATGGAAATGTTTAGGTTGCAGAAATCCCCAAGGGAAAATGTTTTTCAGGTGATAGACCACTCAGCTGAGAAGACTGGTTGGACACGGGTCTCCAGAAAGAGGACAGAATTTTATTCAGATAAGAATTCTCACAGTTAAGCCCTCTTTAGTTCAGACCCTGTGTGTCCTAAATCCTGACTCGCTCTCTGTGAAATTGGCAGGGACACTGGAGCTCACGGTGCCTTGAATTATTTGTTTGGGGGTGGAGATGGGCTTGTTGTTCTCAGTGACACACTGTCCAACCTGGACTTTGCTTCCTAATGGGTGTGACACAGCTCAAGTTTGTTAGCTTTCAGGGCACTTTTCCCTCATTCAGGCTTTCCCTGAGGAAACAGGTTGTGTGGACAGGATCTGAGTCTATTGTGAAGGCAAAATCTTTATGTCCAATTGTTGGTGATCCATTAGATACTGTGGAAGTTTTAAAATCTGTATTGCCAGGAGCAGCAGAGATTTGGCGTAGTTCCTGATTTTGGGAAGGTTGGAAACATCACGGGAATCAGCCATTTTCAGAGTATTTCAGCCGTCTATTTCTGGCTCTCGCCTGAACAGGGTAGTGCTGATGTGATGGCCACCATCTCGGCTGACATACATGGGATCTCCAGAACGAAGGACCAGATTTTCAAATATATTTAGGGGCCTAGAGATGCAGATGGGAACCTCATGGGATTTAGAAATATGCCTAAGTGCCTAACTCCCATAGAAATCAATGGGAGTTGGGCACATAGGTGCTTTTCAAAATCCCACAAGGTTGCTATCTGCATCTTAGATGCCTAAATATCTTGGATAATCTGGGACATGAGTTGGTACAGCTTGAGTTAAAGAGCCAGGCTTCGCAGCTGGGAGCTGTAACAGACTCACATCCTCTGTGGATTGGCACATAGCACACACTAGCCACTGGATTTCGCAGAAACTAGTGCAAAATTTAAAATCTCATGTTTAAAAAGTTGTCCAAACATGTTCAAATCTCCAGATATTTCAAGCTCAGTTGGAGTTTTGGGTAGTCTTATTCCCTTTTTGGCCAAAATCCAGGGTCTGCCCATGCCGGGCTCCCTAGGTGGTGAAACTAATGTGGTGGTGCTGTACAAGAATGCTAAGTACTGGAATAAATTGCCTAGGGAGGTTGTGGAATCTCCATCATTGGAGATTTTTAAGAGCAGGTTAGATAAAAACCTGTCAGGGATGGTCTAGATTAGGGTTTCTCAAACAGGGGTTGCCGCTTCTGTACAGAAAGCCCCTGGCGAGCTGGGCCGGTTTGTTTACCTGCCCCATCCACAGGTCCAACCGATGGCAGCTCCCACTGGCCACGGATCACTACTCCGGGCCAAGGGGAGTTGCTGGAAGTGGTGTCCAGTACGTCCCTCGGCCTGCACCGCTTCCAGCAGCTCCTATTGGCCCGGAGCAGAGATCCGCAGCCAACGGGAGCCGCGATTGGCCAGATCTGCGGATGAGGCAGGTAAACACACTGGCCTGGCCCACCAGGGGCTTTCCCTGCAGAAGCGGCGACCCTTGTTTGAGAAACCCTGGTCTAGATAATATTTAGTCTTGTCATGAGTGCAGGGGACTGGACTAGATGTCCTTGAGAGGTCCCTTCCAGTCCTATGATTTTATGATAAGGGGAACCTCTTAGGAAGCCTCCTTTGCTGTACAAGGCTCACCTTGCACAGCACTATTAAGAGGGCATGGGCTGGCTGGGTGAGGGGTAGGACCAGGGGATCTCACCATATCTTACTAAGCTGGAACATGGCTTTGAAGGCTTGGAGAAAAAACAACTGTTCTCCACTTTCACCCTCTGCAGTTTCCTGGTTGCCTAGCCCAGCTGCTTGGTCTGTGCAGAGGATTTTAGCCTTTTTGCATATTTAAATTTCCAGAGCAACTTCATGAATGCAGAGGTTTGCTCTGGTATACTTAGTCCACATTTTCCCTTCTCCACTGCCATGCATGGCCTGTGCTCTCTCTGATTGCTGCTGTCCTCTACCCAAGTGTAGGGTATGTTTCATTGGTGCTATGTGTGTAGGACCAAATCCAGGCATTAAGAGACCACAAAGCCTTCGGGCCTGAATCACTGTTGCATTACCCCAGTTTTACTCTGGTGGAAGTCAATTATAAGAAGACAGGAATGGCCATACTGGGTCAGGCCAATGGTCCATCTAGCCCAATATCCTGTCTTCTGACAGTGTCCAATGATCAGAACATGGCAATTATTGAGTAATCCATTGATCTGAGTAATCTGAATTATAACAGCAAAAACAAGGAGGAGTAACACTGCAGTTACATCTCAATTATCACTTCAAAGTTTTTTTTTTCTCCTGCTGACGATAGCTCATCTCAATTGACTGGCCTCTTCCAGTTGGTGTGCGTACTTCCACCTTTTCATGTTCTTTGTATGTATAAGTATCCTCTGTCTGTGTGTTCCATTCTATGCAGCCGAAGAAGTGAACTGTAGCCCATGAAAGCTTATGCTGAAATAAATTTGTTAGTCTTTAAGGTGCCACAAGTACTCCTGTTCTTACTGCAGTGAATGAGGCCAGCTGACCTCTATGGATTTGCAGCCACTTGTCTCAGCCGATGGTTTGCAAATTGCTTTTAAATCCTGCAGAATGACAAGAGCTATGAAAACTTAAAACATTGGAGGCCTGATTCTTCCTTGCCCTGAACCTTGTGCAGATGTTTACACCATTGCACAGTGTGAGTAAATAGCTACCATTCAGATTTGGCAGTGATTTATACCTGCTGTGGGCTCAGTTTCCTCTGATCTAACTAGCAACACGGGCAATGCAAGGTGCAGGGCAGTGCAGAATCAGGTCCTATTCATTTATTATTAGATGAGGACAGGAAATATAACTGACGCAGGCCTGGAAGTGACATGTCCATCCCATTTTACAACACGGTCCTCCTAGTGCTCACTTTAGACTAGAGGTATGTGGATAATGAATTTTTTTGGCTCTCTGGCCATTCCAGAAAATAAAAATAAATGTATTTGGGGTTGAACCGAAAATGAAATACATTTCTGGTGCACGGAAAAGCAAAATTGAAACATTTTTTATTTTGCCCATTTTAAAATATTTTATATTTTCTTTTAGTATCATTCAATGACATTTTGAATCAAAAAATAATTTCAACCTGAAAAATCAAAACATTTCATTTTGCATAAATAATATTGATTTTTCAGGATTTTGTTTCTTTTTTATTGAAATAATTTGGTGAAACGGACAAATTCGCAAAGGGTTTCTGTGTCCACAAATCAATAATTTGGCCAAAAAATAGTTCCAGACACATTTTTTTGTCCAGCTCCACTTTAAATCCAGTGAATCTTATTCTGCTCTCATTTAAATGTAATTGAGGAGAAGCTCCAGTTACACCAGGCGAAAACTGACATCAGAGAAGAATCAGGTCCACGATAATGAAGTCTAAACCAACAGAGGCATTTTCAAACAAGAGACACTTGTGTGTGCTCAACCTCTGTCTAATTACTATTTGTTCTTGAACAAGGAAAACTGCTTTGTAAAAGGCAATGACTGGTTCCCCTTAACAAGCAGCAAATCAGTGGTAGAACCTGGAGCCACATGCCACCAGGTTAGCAGTTTGTTTCACAACATACATGTTGCTTGATAAACAGGTCAAGCCAATGCTGTATATTTTTAGTATAGGAGGAAGATCTACCTTGGATGATTTTGGACACCTTGTTACATCTCATTCCCAAATCTGTCAAACATATGACAGCCAAGACGCAGAGGAATACTTCCCTAGTTCAAGAACAACAAAGGCCCGCAGGAAAAATTTGCTGACTTACTAAGCTTTTTTCATTTCCAGATACAGCTGTAAGATACAGAACCTATTCTTGTAAACCATCGCAAATATCAGTGCTTTCACCTCCCCGCGTTATTCAGCCAGACAGTTCTATCTGAACTGTTCCTTATAACTCAGACACTGCCAATAAAGTAATCTTGAAATATTCTGTTGATTGGTGGAACCAGCACCTGGATTTGTCTTACCTAAGTTCTCCAGTTTAACATCTTTTAGAGGAGCCATGAAAGCAAAGCACTGAGCACTTGTGGTCATGCTCACTACAGACCTTATGGCACATCCTGCAAGAGAAAGAGGTCATATCTTGGAGTCTTGGGCACAGTATTGAAAAATAAACAATAATTGTCACAACTGTTCATTTAAGGGAATCCAACCACCTAATATTATACCAAGCAGAGGCTTTGTCTGCTCAAGATAGAGCCATTTTATTTAGCTCCATAAATCCGCTGGTCTTCATGGTTCACTATTTAGTCCTGGCATGACTGTAGTCCCCCACAATTCCTCAACAGTAGGATTTCCAGATCTCAGTAGTAGCCAAATGAGAATAAAGTGGTATTTGTACTTCCCTACCATTTACCAAAACCCCTTGCAGGAATTTTTAGAGACTCTTTTGTCATCTGGATGGCTTGTAATCTCACATCTGGTAAGGAGATTTCATTCAGGATATCAGATGGTTGTTCCCCGGTTTCCCCCATTTCTTGATAATGCCAAAGCCACAAGCCTACAATGGGAAAATATTATCACCTGGTTGTGTGGTGAGTGAATGGAAAATAAAAGATTGGTGAGATCTGTCTATGAAAGGTGCCTTATCACTTCTGGAGTTTGAACACAGATACACTGCCTCTATACCAGGCTCTCAGCCCTAAAAAACTCAGAGTATGCCTATTATTATTATTATTATTATTATTATTATTATTATTATTATTATTATTTATTGATCTTATAGTAGCACCTAAAAAAACCTATTACCATAGGCATAGTACACATAATGGAAAAATGACCTTTCCCTGAAGTACTTATAATCTAACAGACAAGAGGAACAAGGGTGAGAAAAATGTACGCTCCTAATTTACCAATGGGGAATAGATACATAGAAGTTAAGTGACCTGCCCAAAGGTTTGTCTACATGAGGACGCTCAGGAAAAATTAATCCAAATTAACAAAAAGTTTGAATTAAAAGTGGAGAAGTTAAATTGCATTAAACCCTTGTGTGGACACACTCATTCAGAATTAAAGTGGCCTGAATTTAGTTTAATTAATTAAATTCATTAAAATGAACTACATTCAGGCCACTTTAATTCTGAATGACATCATCCACAGAGGAATTTAATCCAGTTTTTAACTAATCTACTTTAAATTTGTGAGGCTGGTGGACCAGGCGTTGGATCATGCCAAAGACCTGGGCCAATTCACTTTTGTATTAGTATAGATCAAAATGATTGTTAAATATATGATCACATCCCCAATGAAATAATTAGGCAGCAGTCTGGAGTGCGAGATGTTGTTGTTGAAAGCAGGATCAGGAAAATGAGGTGGGAGGGATATGTGGCCTGACTCAGTGACAACAGACGGACTGCAGCTAAAGCTGAGTGGTATCCGTGAAAACTGAAATGGCCATGCGGTCAGCCTCCAAAGAGGTGGGATGATTTACTATACAGGAGGTATGGACAAGTATGGCAAAGGATGGCCAGAGCGAGAGAAGATTGGAAGACATGTTTTGATCGGATCAGTCTTAACTGATGATAGACCGACAGTTCAGAGATGAAGGATCTTTCCTTGAATCCATATTTACAGCTTCTTCTCACAGAAATCAAGCTGACAGTGTCACTTACCCATGTGGGCTTTTCCTTTGATGACAGAGAGAGAAAAATGCATTTTGAGTCTTTGACCTTTGATCATCACATACAATGCCCACTTGCTTTGAAATTAGCACTTTTCTGTTAAAATTCTTCATTTGCATTCCACAAGGCTTCTTTCTCATTTGATGGATTATTTCTTACCTTGTCAGTGTACTATTGATTTGGCCACCAGCATTGTCTTTGGTGTAAGATCTAGATACAAATTAATCTGGGCTAGGTGACTTGGGACTGGGAACAACCTAAAGGTGGTGTGATTTTTGGTATAAGTGACCTTTTATCACAAAGTTCAGTTTGTCTGGGTGGCAAGGTAGACTGGAGAATCTACAGGGACTGTCTGTGACTCTATGATAAGACTGGTATAAGTGATCCAGGAGTTCACATTTGTTACTGGTTTGGTGAAATCAAGTTATAGAACACATCACCAGATTGGGGGTATCTGCCCTGTTTTTTGACAGTCTGCCCTGCGGTAGGCACTCACAGTTGTGAGCCACTCCCGAGTGTGACAAAATTCTCACCTTTCTTTAAATCAGATTAATTTTACCCAACTGGACAAGCCCTAAATCACAACTTGCAGGAAGAATGTAGAGTGGCAAGACCACAAACTGCCTTGATTGCCTGAATCCCAGTACAGTATCTTAACCATGCACCTACCCTTCCTCTTGTTCCGGTACAGATGGGCAAAAGAGACAGTGTTTTGATTTTGCAAAACCCAAATCAGGTTCTGGTGTGGGGATCCATTTGAACCAAATCACTGGAGTTCAGACATTGGCCCATCTCTACTCACAAGCAGGGTCGGCTCTAGCAATTTCGCTGCCCCAAGCAAGACGGCACGCCGCAGGGGGCGCTCTGCCGCTCTCCGGTCCCGCGGCTCCGGTGGATCTCCCGCAGGCGTGCCTGTAGATCCTCCACTGGAGCCGCGGGACCAGAGGACCCTCCGCAGGCATGCCTGCGGGAGGTCCACGGAGCCTCCTGCCGCCCTCCCGGCAACTGGCAGAGCGCCCCCCATGGCATGCCGCCCCAGGCATGCGCTTGGCGAGCTGTGGCCTGGAGCCGGCCCTGCTCACAAGGAATCTCTTTAATTGTTCTGGATTATATGATTCACATGGTTGGCTTCCTCTCCAACTACTTCTCTTCCAAGTGACTGTCTTTTGCCTTCACCTTCTGACTCTGTGCAAGTTTCTGTTCCCCAGCCAAAATAGCACTGAAAGTTGCAATAGATTATAAGAGGTTTGCAGACCCACATGCCCATCACCTCAGTGAAAGAATGAAGGTATAGAAATAGCTTCAGATTCTTTTGGAAATGATGATTTCCCTCTTTCAAAAGCTGAATCATTTCAGTGGAAGGGCAATATATTTGAAAGATGAGCCTGTGGTTCAAGCACAGAACTAAGAGATAGAAGATCTCAATTCTTTCCCTAGCTCTGCCACAGACTTGCTGTGTGACATCACATGGAATCATAAAACCATCATAGAATCATAGGACTGGAAGGGGCCCTGAGAGATCATCTAGTACAGTCCCCTGCACTCAAGCAGGACTAAGTATTATGTTGACCATTTCTGACATGTTTTTGTCTAACCTGTTCTTATGGAGCATCATTTCCAAAATGGCTGTGTTGAAACTTAGGCACTTAAATCCATCATCATAATACAGTTTGGGGTATCTGACTTTAAGGCAAAATACCTTATCACCTTCTTTCTTGGTTTCCTAGCCATAAAAATGCACATTGATTATCTAGCTACCTAGAATCATAGAAATGTAGGACTGGAAGAAACCTTGAGAAGTTTGCAAAGTGTGTTGGGACCCCCTAGATGAAAAAAATATAATGTGGACATTGAAAGTATTTTTGTTGTATGGGTATTAGATTTGGAAACGATCCCATGTTCCCAGCAGACAAATCTGTAACTGACCTTGGAAATTGTCAACAGTGGGCTTGATTCTCCATTGCCTTTCATTTTTGGTGTAGTCTCTTACACCTGTGCAAAAATAGCGTTAGCAAAAGAGCTCCTCTACAGTGATAGCAACATTTTACACCCACTTAGCACAGATAATAATAATGCACAATTCTTTTCATCAGCAGATCTAAAAGTACTTTACAAAAGGAGGTTGGGATCATTTCTCCCCTTTTACATATGGGGAAACTGAGGCACGGACTGGTGACATGACTTGTCCAAGTCACCAGCTGGCCGAGCTGGGAGTAGAACCCAGGGCTCCTTGTTTCCAGTTCAATGTTCTATCCACTAGTATTCACTACTTTCAGTACAAGGTGCAAAGCAGTGGCCATTCAGCCCCAAATACTTGCATGTTCCCTTTCTGCTGCTCCATGGTCTGCTGGACTAATTTGCTCTCGGTCTCCCATACAGCTGTTAAATGAAAAATCCTATTTGCCTGCCTAAAATATTGTAAATAATATTAGAACACTAGGTGGCACTGTTGTTACAATGAAAACCCTTAGCTAGTCGGTGACAAGCATTTTATGCCCTCTGAAAATTGGATTGATTCTTTTCAGGGGATGCAGAAGTTTAAAGAATCGCTACCCTTTCTTTGGGGGCGGTGCTTGATGGCCTAAGTCCTTTTCTGAATGGACAGGTGTTCACCTGTATAAAACCACCCTTACAATAAGCACAACTTGGTTTTTCACCTGAGATTACCAGTAACAGAGTTAAAGACTGAATGGGCATTGAGAAAGGGCTACCATTTTGCCATTAGCCTAGGGTCCCACCAAGTCAAAGGGCAAGGAGAGGATAAGAGACGCATGAACTGATGCTGCCTATCCTGTACCCCTCATGGAAAAAAAGAGAGGACGTCACTCTCCAGAGATTTGGATCTGCCCCCCTATACAGACTTATAACTCACACATTTCTGAAATATTAATATTACTTCTCTTTAGAGTAAAACAGGATCAAAAACCACAATCCCAGTGACCCTAAATGCTAAACAGAGAGTAAAATGCAAACTGAACATTTGAGATTCAACTCTGGAATCATAAAAATAAACCTAATTTAAAAAAAAAAAAGTTGTAGATCCTTAAAAGAATTAGAAAGAAAAACATGATTCACCTGCAGTTACTTCCAGTCGTAACACAAAACTTGTCCACTTCTATGCCCAATCCTCTCCCCTTTACTCATGGTGAGTAGTATTTACTCACTGGAGAAATCCCATTGAAATCAGCTGTGGTCTATGGTACTATGTGGTTTGTAAGCACTATGTGATATGAGTAAAGGTAGCAATTGGGCTCTCTTCTTGTTTAAAACTTGCCATGATATAATGAAAATCACATCCTTAATGTGTCCCATAATGCACCACACTCCACTAAAATAAAAGTGAAGCCAGATTATCCAAATCCCCCAATACAGGCAAAGCCAAGAAACATTTTTGGAGAGAGAGTCCAAGCTTATATGCACCTTTCAGAATTCTGTTACATAAATGTATGCATCTTCCAGACACACAGTGATCCTATTTTCCAGTGAAAATTCACATTTACATCCTGATCTGTGAGGTAGTGACAGCCCTCAACTCCCACTGGCATCAGGAGGGAGTTCAGAAGGCAACATATATCTGAGGACCGAATCCTTCTACTGATAACGGCCTTGATCCCAAAGACAGTTACTGTTACACTTAATTTTCTTTGTTAGTCCTACTGCAGTCAAAGGTTCTACTGCCCTGCGTAAAGTTAAATATGTATGCAACTCTTTTTAGGATTGGAGCCTTTGATGAGAGAGGGATCAGGCCCAAAGTCAGCTCAGGAAGAGCAAATGGTTCAAACACGTACTAAACAAATCCACAGACAAATGATTAGTATTTGCAGGTCATAATCCCAGGGAATTGACCAGATTGTGAAGTCGGAGACCCTTACAACCCAAGTGATTTTACCAGTGCAATTATTCATATTTATATACCCCATATAATCACAGCTCTGAAAAAATAAGGGAGAGTTCCGTTTTGACTCCATTTTCAGGAAAATTTGACATGAAATTCTGTAATTGTGGCAAGAGCAAAAATGACCCCAAGAACTTCAGTTCCGATAGTACTGAACTTATTCCTGGTGTGATCTATATTAACTTCAGTGGAATTACACTAGGGACCATCTTGTTCTTATGAGCCAGATCCTCAACTGATGTAAAATAGCATAGATGCACTGAACTCAGTGAAGCTTCTTGAATTAGCACCAGACAAGGTCCTGGCACTGAGTGTTTAAATTATCTAGTTATATTTACTCTATATGCTTTATGAAATCTTTGTTTTCTAGCATGAATAATCTTTTATCAGCTTCATCATTAGTTAAGTAGATACTATATTGCTCTGCATTTGTCAGGTCAGTTTCTAGAATAGAGTTTCACAGTATGTTTGTTTCCTCAGAGTATTAATCAGCCTGTAAAGCTACAGAAATACTGCAAAGCCAAAGGAGTTAGACACATGTTCTATCTGACTGGGAGAAAATGGCAGGTCTTCCTTTACACAAAAGGATGACAAAGTTTGTAGTGTGGAAACACAGAATTACTCTCCAGAATTTTGGGTCCAGATTATAATCTCATTTTGGCTTGTGTAAATCCAGAGTAACCCCTTTTACACTGATTTATTTTGGATATAAACTCTGATCCAAAAATCATAGAAGTGGGTTGAGGAGTGTCTTTCCATGGACTTGGTCTGTACATCAGGATGACTGAGATCAGAATCTCACTGGTGGTTCCCATCTCTGGTATGGGTTGATATTTGAAATGGTAAATTTAGGACTGACAAACTTTTCAAAGGAAAAAGTTTACCCATAAAAAATGGGTTTTTGTTTAAAACATATTTTTTGCAGGAAAATGTCATTATTCAGAATTTTTGTATTTATCAATAGAAAATTTGAAAGCAAAATGAAATTAAATTTTTCATGTTTGGTGTTTGAAAACTGAAAAAAAATGTGAAATTTTGAATGTGTTTTTTTTCTCCATTTCCCCTGGCCTGCTTTTATCAGCACCAAAGGCAATAGAGCAAATGATGTCTAAAAAGTTTCTTCTTCTTTTTCCCCTCTTCCTTTATTCACTGTGTAGCTTTTCAAAACATCTCCAGTTTTAGAAAAAATACAAAATGGCAAAAGGAAAAAAAAATGTAAGATGAGGAAATTTCATTTGCTTTGAAATTTTCCTGCGAAAAATTTCCAGCAAAATTGATTTTTTTACAACCCGCCCCCAACAAAAAATAAAAGCAGATAAACAATCAACAACAAAAAAAAACAACAGTTTTTTTTTATTATCTCTGGTTACATTGGATTTGCTGTGAGAGACACTTTACGGTTGGAGAGTTTCTATAACTCTCATGTAAATTATTAACCTCAGCTACTTTTTTGGCCAACAGCATTTTATTGGCATGTACCATTAGGACATTAATTCTTATGGTAGACAGTTAAAATTGTGAAGGGAATGGTTTAATCCTGTCGAGTCAGTTTATTATGTTCTTGGCTGGATGTGCCATGAGGAAAAAAAAAAGAAGTTTTGTCCAGTGGTGTGAAAACTACTGATCTCTTTTGCTTCCCAAAATCATAGCATTCAAATTGGAGGCAAAGAAAAAGGATGAAATGTAGATCACTGTATTACCTGGTCTTTATCAGATTTTTCAACCATATGGTCACTGGAGCCTACAATGAGAGCCCCTGACAGTGGAGCAAAGTTGTGCTGATGTTGGAAGATAAATTCAAAGTGGCTAAAGGAGAAGGAGTTTAAAGATCTGAAATTGTATATGGGCTTATTAAAGTCCCACTGGCTTCTGATACAGGAAATTATCCAGAACAGCAGAAAGAGTTTCACTCTCTCTCTGTCTCTATTTTTGCAAGATTTTAATGTGAAATATGAGATAGGTAACAACACTTACATAAAGTGGTGCACAAGAAAGAAAGAAAGAAAGAAAGAAAGAAAGAAAAGGAATTTTATATGACTGAGAAGAAAGATAATCCAGGGGTTAGGGCCAGATAGTGATGAAGTTGATCACCCTATAAACTCCTTTACAGGCACCTAAGTGAGACGCCAGGTTGTCAGTAAGCAACAGCTCCCAAATCCAGCCCTTCATGTATCTGCACCTCAGTACAGCAGTAAAATGTTAATAAATAATAATACCACCACAAAAGCAGCAGAGAATCCTGTGGCACCTTATAGACTAACAGAAGTTTTGGAGCGTGAGCTTTCGTGGGTGAATACCCACTTCGTCAGACACTTCGTCAGCTGTGTCTGACGAAGTGGGTATTCACCCACAAAAGCTCACGCTCTAAAACTTCTGTTAGTCTATAAGTTGCCACAGGATTCTCTGCTGCTTTTACAGATCCAGACTAACATGGCTACCCCTCTGATACTTAATACCACCACATACATTCCCTTACTCACAGGGTTATGTACTTACTAATTACACTGGGTCTGATCCAAAGCCTACTGAAATCGAGGGAAAGATTCCCATGGACTTTAGCAGGATTTGGATCAGGCCTGTTATGTCAGTAAAGTGTGCAAGGCCAGAATTTCTAAGGTATTTAGGTACCTAAAGACACAACTAGGCACCTAGTGGGATTTTCAAAAGCATCTAGCCCCCTTAAAGTACTTTTCAAAATCTCATTAGGAACCTAACTTTACTTAAATACCTTTGAAAAATCTGGCCACCAGATACCACTGTGATAGGAGACATGTACATTTACTAGATTTATTTGGTCCTGCCACAGTGCAGGGGGTTGGACTTAATGATTTCTTCAGGTCCCTCCCAGATGTACATTTCTATGAGTCTAAGCACCTAGCTCAGCAACGTACAAACTTTCCAGCCCATGGGCCAAACATATTGTTTAAAAAATCAATAATGATCATTTCAAAACCCTGTTGTAATGAATGCCCCAGTCCTGGCAAGTTTTACTATGTAAGTTTCACTCAGCTCTAGTGGAAAGTCCTAGCATGTTATTACCAATGTGGCATAAAACAATAATTAGGAAGAGGAAAAGAGAAGCACATCTTTTCTTTAAATAGCAAAGTGAAGTATTTCAAATAAGCATAAACCATGGCTTCCTCAGGTTCATTAAACAAGAAGCCTTAGCCTTCCTGCCCCTTTTGGAACCATAAATTCTGTTAGGATAACATGTCAAACTGATTAAAACAGTTGTTCAATCAACAGAAACTGTTGATTGTAAATTTTAGTGTTTTGTAATGTTTTGAAACAAGCCATAATCTGCTTTGATCGACAAAAAATAGACTTTCCACTCCTTGGATTTGAATAATCAGATTTTCCTTTTTTTTATTATGAGACTATCAACAAGTTATGTTGTTGTTTTCTTTAATGGGGTCAGTGATTGGAGCCAAGCTTAATTTACTTGAAAACCTTTGACTACCATCTTACCTTTACAACAATCAGCATATTCATATATAATTTAATAATGATATGTACCCAAAGCTAAGCAACAGATAAAGAACCCAGCCCTGTATTCCATGGGCACCCAAAATTCCCGCGGAAGAGTGAATGTAGACTCTAGCCCACTACAGAAAACATATGTCATCTGTCAAGACAGTCGAAACACCAACATTTTTCCCGCAGACATTCATTTGATGCTTTTAAACAAACTCTCCTTCGCGTTTTTCACAACTCATTTGTTGTCACCATCAGTATTCCAGCCAATTAATCTACCAGCAGGAATATTTAATTGATGAGGGTGCTTAGATACTATGCTGAAGGACATCCATAAAAGAAAGTAGATGGGTAGATAGGTAGGTAGAATTAGTTAATTTGTATCAAATATAGGAAAACATACACAGGGCGCAAATTTTAATTCACTATAGACAAGGATTCACCATGGAAACCAAACCTTTGGAGCCATGCTTACCCAGTCAGGAGCCAAAAACATACCTTTTCTTTACTAGGGTAGTACCTAAAGATCTTGTGCTAGGGACTGTACAGGCGCGTAGAAGACAATTCCTACTCCATAGAACGTACAGGTCTCCTGACTCCTAGTCTAGTGCACAGTCTTCTGGAACACATTTCCTCTTGTAATTTGTGTGTATTATCAAAAGTGTTCACACATACCTTGTGAGCTATGTGACTAATCAAAACTAACCACAAATTTTAAGTATCTAATTGTGGAAACAAACTTCTGGTATAAGAGCTACAAATCACCTTTCTTTATGGAAAGGTGTGTTATAAACACACAATAAAAATACTATAAGAAGAATTGTTTGTAAATAGAATAAATTCCCATATTTTCCATCAGAACATAGGGATCCTTAACTCATTGGACAAAATTCATCCTTAGTACAACTCGACAATATTAAGAAGATGATTCAGGCAGATGAGAAATAAGGCATACATTTTTCATGCAAGTGTAATTAACCATTTAAACAACTTACCAAGGCATGTGGTGGGTTCTCTGTCACTCACAATTTTTACATCAAAATTGGATGTTTTTCTAAAAAGATATGCTCTAGCAATTACTTTGGGGGAGGTCTATGGCCTTGGAATCTATGAATTTATGAACAGCTTCAGCAGTGCTAAATTTTGCTCTAAATTACATAACATTGGTGTAAAGCCAGAGTAATTCATTCAACTCCAGTGGATTAATTTGGACCATTGTTTTAATAAGGCTAGATTCTGCTAAATTACATTGAGGTAAAACTGGAGTAACTCCATTGATTAGGAGTAACTCCTTTTTTTATATTGGTATAACTGGGGTCAGATTCTGGCCTGTTAATGTTTGGCTGAATTTATCATAAGCAAAGATTTATTTTCTTCTCCCTTGTGATAGTGTCCTCCTCACCTTGTCTTCTGTAATTTTACTGTTAATTAGGGTTAGAGAAGTAGCTGCACCCATATGTATCATTAGCTTTCTTCATTTAACCTACCAAAATCACGCTGGCTATGAGAAGCATGTCCTTTTGAATATGCCCCAAAATAGCACTTTAGAGCCCCCAAACAGTCATGCACCTGACAAACCAAGTTGGGATCCATCGTGGTGATTTAAAATAATCAGTGCTCATTGGAACTGATATGCTCAGACAAAACATGCCACAGCATAATGTAGCTGCTCCAGATTTTTGCTTTGGACATCCATTTCCAAAGAACATATCCTCAAAGAGAAGGGATAGTCATGCAGCACTGTTAAAACATGCAACCTCAAGAGGACGTGTTTTCTCTTTGGGAGGGAATTGTTATTAAATCATGTGGTCTGATAGCTTCCCTACCCTGCTTCTGTAATGGTGTATTCCTTAAAGGTCACCATCAGCTTGTAACCTGAGAACTGCTTTGGTACTGCAGGGAGAGCGGATCAATAGTACTGTAGCTGCTACTGAACATGAAGCTGTGCCTACAAAATAGCACTGAGTTATGCAATAATAATCCCTTTCCTCTTTACATGGTGAGGTTCTATTATGGTGAGTAGTTGGTCTTGTGGTTGATACAAGGACGTACATATCAGGATATATGGATTCTATGCCTGCCTCTGCCACAGGCCTTGGTCTTTCTGTGAATTTATTTATTTATACAATCGAAGAAATGTATGGATGGAAGGGACCTTGATTCCAGCCCCCTGCGCGGAGGCAGGACCAAGTAAACCAAGGTCATCTCTGACAGGTGTTTATCCAACCTGTTCTTAAACATGTCCAATGATAGGGATTCTACAGCCTCCTTTGGAAACCTATTTCAGAGCTTAGCAACTGTCATAGCTAAAAAGTTTTTCTCTATATCTAACTTAAATCTCCCTTGCTGCAGATTAAGCTGATACTTCTTGTCCAGCCTTCAGTGGGCAGGGAGAACAATTGATCATTGTCCTCTTTATAACAGCTCTTAACATATTTGAAGACCATTATCAGGTCCCCCCCTCAGTCTTTTTTCTCAAGACTAAATATACCCAGTTTTTTTAACCTTTCCTCATAGGTCAGGGTTTCTAAATCATATGTCACTTTTGCTGCTTTCCTCTGGACTCTCCACTTTGCCCACATTTTTTCTAAAGTGTGATACAGTACTCTAGCAGAGGCCTCATCCTGGCCTTGTCTTACATACTACCGCCCGTGTCTTACATACAACACTCCCGTTAATACACCCCAGAATGATACTAGCCTTTTTCAGGCTATATCACATTGTTGTTTCATATTCAATTTTTGATCTACTATAACTCCTAGATCCTTTTCAGCAATACTTGTCCTGAACTAGTTAATTCCCCATGTTGTAGAATGTTATTGTTTGCCTGACACTAGGGCCTACCGGATCTAAAACGGGCAGGGCCACATTGCACTAGGTATAGTAAAAGAGTCCCTGTCCCAAAGAGCTTATCATCTGAGTAATCACTTACCTTCCCCACTGTACTTCATAGATTCATAGAGTTTAAGGCCAGAAGAGAACAGAAAACCAATCTAGTCTGACCTCTTGCATATTGCAGGCTATTTATTATATTTTGCTCCGTTACCCCTATATTAAGCCCAATAACTTGTGTTGGACTAAAGTATATCTTTCAGAAAGGCATCCAGTCTCAATATGAAGAACTCAAGTGGTAGAGAATTCACCACTTCTTTTGGTAGTTTGTTCCCTTGCTATTAAAAATGTATGCCTTATTTCCTATATTACTTTCTCTGGCTTCAGCTTCCAATCATTGGTTCTTGTTATGTCTTCACTAGATTAAAGAGTCCTTGTATATTCTCCCCGTTAAAGTACTTATGTACTGTAATTAAGAAAGCTCTCAATCTTGTTTATGAAATTATCACTTCAGCTCGCTGATTGTCTTTTCCATTTCTACTTTCGGGCGTAGAGTTCCATGCAGGACTGCTCTATATTAGTGTTTGGGGTGGGGGGGTTAGTAAGCTTTTGTCTTATTTTCTATACGGGGTTGCTTTGCTCAAGCTTCATGACATTGCTCCAGTCTGTCTGTTTCTGGCGGATCCTAATTCTCTAAGCCTCATCTCTACAGTTCTCCTCCTGTACTGATTGATAAAATCTTGACAGTTGGTTGACACTATGCTCTCAGCTGACTAGTTTCTTTCATTCAGATCTGTTCATTCATTTGCAGAATGTTATATTTTAGCCTTGTAACTACAGGGTTAATTATCTATTAACCCACATACTGGAAAAAAAATTGAATCCATAATGCTGTGGGTCTATTGGCTGGAAGCGTTTGGGAAGCAGTGAAGTTGGCACATTGCTTCAAACTAACATTCTCACCAGCATTCCTTATTTAATTGTATGTTTAAATAGTTTGGAGGCACAGCTATTTACAAGAATGATATGTCTCTTAGCTTTGTTAACCTTAAAGCTGATCGAAAAAAGCAATTGTATTTTTGCACTAGAATCCTATCCTCTCTCTTGATTTTTGTTTCATGTCTTTGCCAGACTGTATTTGCTAGATGCCTTATTCCTTTGCTCTGTTTATCTCTGGGTATGGGACCATCCCCCATCACAGGTCTCAGGGCTTGGGTTCCAGCCCAAGCTGGAATGTCACATTGTAGTTATATAGTCCTGCAGCCTGAGCCCTCTGAGCCCAAGTCAGCTGACCCAGGCCGTGTTTTACTGCAGTACAGACATATGCTCTATTTCCCCTGCTTTTCCACAGGTGGAGCTTCTCCACATACCCACATCATTCCTTATGTTGCTCTCCCTCTGGCTCAGCTTTGGTCACCCACTCACACATCTCCTCTTTCATCCAAGTCTCCTTCTCAAAGGTGCTACAGCCTGATCAAGTAGGGACATCATCCACCAGCTACTCATAACTGCTCTGAATTCTGGTTGTCGGGCAGAGGGCCTGCCAGTGTAAATCCTTTACTTCAACGACTTTCACCAGCTGGGCATCTGCCTCCCTACTGCCACATGTACTAATGATTTTGTAGAAAGATGGGTCTCTTTTTTTTCCTCACTGGCATGAAAGCTCTAATTACAAATTGCTAACGGCTTTTTCAAAATAGCTGATACCCTTTTGACTCTCCATTATCTAGTTCTAGTTTTCTGGAAGGAATTGGATTCATATATTCACCCTAGGATGGATTTCTTCTTACAAGTACAGAAAACTAATATTCAATGAGATTCCTCCATACGAAGCTTTTAAACTCATTTTCAGGCTTATTTTACCCAGTATGAGGCTTTTGATAAGAATATTGTCATGACATATTGTTAACAAAACCATCAAGTTGGCCTTCTGAACAAGGGAAGTACTAATTAACCCACATCTTAGCATCACCTGTCTATAGCTAGCAAGTTTCCAAACTGCTTTTATGAATAGAAGTAATGTTACCGTACTACACAGAGAGTCTAACAATTGTACTAGGCAATGTACATATAGGTAAAGAAGAGACTGTTCTTTCCTTAAAGGTATACAATCTAAATAGACAAGACAAAGGGTGGGAGAAAAGAAATATCATTATCATTTTACAGATGGGGAGCTGAGGCAGAGAGAGATAAAAGCTTGGTCTACACCTCTCTACATTACTCAGGGCTGTGAAAAAAATCGTACCTTGTGTGACGTAGTTAATTCAACTTAACCCCTACTGTAGACCCAGCTAGATCAATGCAAAATTCCTATGTCAACTTAGTGGAGCCTTGTGTGGATACAAAACTGATATTTGCAGATGCGGAGACCCACGGATATAAATTGGATATTCGTGGGGTTGCAGGGCTCTACCTGGAACTCTAGCAGCGAAAGCAGCAGCATGTTGGGCTGCTGCTTGCTGAAGCCCATGCCCCATGCAGGCAGCTCCTCCAGCATGGATGTACCCCCCTCCAGCCCCGCCCACTGGGGTGGGCACCAGGCTCACCGGCAGCTGGCCCTGGTCGTGCTAGTGTATGCAAGTGGCTGGCACGCCACTGGACAGGAAGTGCAGACCGATGGTGAGGCCACACCGAGAGTACTGTGTCCACTTTTGGTCCCCCCCACTACAGAATTGATGTGGACCAAATTGGAGAGAGTCCAGTGCAGTGCAACAAAAATGATTAGGGGGCTGGAGCACATGACTTATGAGGAGAGGCTGAGGAAACTGAGGTTATTTAGTCTGCAGAAAAGAAGAGTGATAGGGGATTTGATAGCAGCCTTCAACTACTTGAAGGGGGGTTCCGAAGAAGATGGAGCTTGGCTCTTCTCTGTGGTAGCAGATGACAGAACAAGGAGCAGTGATCTCAAGTTGCAGTGCAGGAGGTCTAGGGTGAATATTAGGAAACACTATTTCACTAGGAGGGTGGTGAAGCACTGGAATGGGTTACCTAGGAAGGTGGTGGCATCTCCATCCTTAGAGCTTTTTAACCTGGCTTGACAAAGCCCTGGCTGGGATGATTTAGTTGGTGTTGGTCTGCCTTTGAACAGGGGATTGGACTAGATAACCTCCTGGGGTCTCTTCCAATCCTAATCTTCTATGATTCTATGATGCATGGAAGGGATTGATGCCTGCTACATTGGGTGAGGCTGGGGGCAGTACAGCCACACTGGAGGAGACATGCTGCTGTTTTTGCCGCTGCAGTTCCCTGTGGAACCCTGCAGCTCCACGGATATCCAGTTTATATCCATGGACATCCACATCCACAGATACAAATTATGTGTCCGCACAGGATTCTACAACTTAGCTACTGCCTCTTGAGGGGGGTGGATTTACTACAGCGATGGAAAAATCCCTTCCTTCTGTATAGTCTGTCTACATTACAGAGTTACAGTGGCATAGCTGCAGTGCTGCAGCTGTGCTTTTATGGCATTTGTAATGTAGACATACCCTAAGTGACTAGCCCAAGGTCACACAGGAAGCCTGTGGCAGGAAATGGAACCAGCTATTCTGAGTTCTAGTTTCTAACAGTTCCTTACCCACAAAACCACCCTTCCATTCAATCCCAATCACAGTGGCTCTTGCTCTTGGTGATTTTGGCAATTTGTTCTTCATGCAGACTCTTTTTCAGCAAGAAATTCCAATTGGCTTTTTTCTGGTAGCTCTATTCAGTCACTGTAATGTGTTTCTAATCTTTAAGGAAAGAAAAGATTATACTGCAACCTCTCCAGCTATGTTAGCTGTGGACTGGGCCATGCATATTCTCAGGCTAAGTACTTGGGTGGATCTTGGAGCTTTGTTGTACTTCTATCACTATAAAACGAGTTTGCAGGTTACACTAGACATTAGGTGCTTTTTATATCACTTTGCATTGATGTAAATGAGTATGCAAAGTAGAGGAGAATCAGGCCTGTGATATTTTTCTTAGAGAGCACAGGGATAGGTGCGGAGCATATTTCAGAAGCGAGCTCAGTTATGAAGAATCAATGTACCATTAATCAGAACAGTCTAAGCTAGGTTTAGATAAACCACTTGCTTCCTTCTATCCTTGACTAGCTGTATGAGTCTGCTCTTTCCAGACCCTGAACATGTTTTGCATTAGCAGATCCTCTTATTGTTGACAATGCAGGTCATGAACTTGGAATGTAATATTCCAGGACTTACGCTTTTAAAGTGCAATAGATGTTGCATTCAGAACACAGTAAATACTCAATTACAGCATAACACTCTGGTATTGGTACAATGCTAAGTGATGGGGAAAACGATGCAAACAGGTTTGTTTGTTTAATTCAAGAATACAAGTGGACAAGTGTAGTCAGACCTTTCCCTTATTCATATTACTTGTTTCAATTTTGTTGCTGGTATTTTCCCCCCCCCTGTTTAATAGGCAAGGCAGCTGACAACTGAATTAGTACTCTCTTCTTAGTATGCCACTGGCTCATGACAATAGCCTAAGGCATAAGATATAGATAACTGAGAAGTTTTCACACTGTTGTGATATATTTTTTCTTATGGTTAATAAGGCAATTGGAATGACATTCTGTCACAGTGGTACAATTCAGTCAATTTGTGATTTCCCTTGTGCTGCCACTAGGAGGAGATGCATTGTGTGTAATACTATCATCTTTTTTTTTTCTTCATTGAGAACATTTTTAATGGATTTGACAGTCTGCAAAGTAGAACGTCCTTCAGTGTTGCTAAAGATTATCTACTGTTTATTGTGGCTAGTGGGAAGAGGCTTAGGGCTGAGCTGCTTTTGCTTTGGCTATGGATTTCATTTTAAAAGGATAATGGCAATGCTCTTAAAATATTCCAATCAGTGGGAAACACATATAATGGAGACATTAACAATTAAACAAAAACAATAGTTAAGCATGTGGAAAAGGATACTTAGTTAATTGTCCTCATGCAATTAAACAGCTTTTGGGTTGTTTTGGTTTTGTTCCTTTTAAATACCAGTGCCTACAGAAACACACTGGACCAAATTTATCATGGGAATAATTCCATTATCATCAACGGGCCAGAAATTCAGCTGGTGTAAACTGTTGCAATTCCATTGAAGCACACGCTGGTTTGCACCGGCTGAAGATGTAGCCCACTTATGTTTGCATCAGGGATGAATTTGGCTTATTCTGTGCTTAATCTTGGCAAGTACTGAGCATTTTTTGAAGTCAATAGGAGCTGAGGGTGCTGAGCACCTTGCAGGATCAGTCCCTTTGTCAGCACAGGTCTTCACAGCATAATCTCCAAGAAATAGTCTAATACAATAACAGTAGAAGTCTTTTGCACCAGAAACATGAATTCAAACCATGCTGCCCAGGTTTAACTGTGTATCACAATTTTAGCATCTCCAGTTTGGAGTGGTAATTGGAATAGCAGAGACTTTCCTGTTCTCAATGTGCAAGCAATTGCCTCATGGTGAGAAAGAAGTGGATGGAGTGTTTATGCACAGGCACATATTGTTCCACTGCTATATGCCACTAGATATACTGTCTGCACTCAGAGGGCTCCGGCTCGCATGTTGCAGATTATTAATCCGATTAACATCCCAGTGTGGCTGTCTCTAGTTAAAGCTTCATTTACTCCAGATCATTGGAACGTACATTCAGGGTATTAGCTAGCAAAAGCATTTACCAGCAGAGTCACAGGACATCAATCAAAATGTAGAGTTCCACTTTCTCTCACTGTAAAGGTTGAGACACAAAAATAGATGTTGCTCTTAGATGTCTTGTAGCCATCTCCTGTGAATTCTATTCTAACCTTCCCCTGCCCTTGTCCCTGTCATCCGAGGGCACTGCCCATTTTCCATCCTACAAGTCACCACCCTGTCCATTCCTGAGCACATAACGAACATGATCTTCATCTGGTGTAATTGGGATAGCTCCTCTGACTTCAGTGGAACTGCGCTGATTTACTCCCAGGGAAGATCTGACTCAGCATTCCTGGGGCAAGTGACTACATGGAAGCAGAATATGAAGGGAAGTATGTAGTGTCATTTCAGTGTTCCTTTGATGCAGTTAGCAGCTGGAAACAGGGAGGAGCCAGCATCATTTATTCACTCAGAACCACAGTTTCAGAGTCACGGCTGTACAGAAATAACACCCCTTGCTGCCTCACCAAGAATTAACATGACTGGGACGAATCCTGCCCCCACTGAGAGGTTTGCACTTTATTTCAATGGAAGAATAAATGAGCCTTTAACATACTTACTATACAGTGAGCAATAGGTCACCAGGATTAATATGAAAGGAAACACCCTAGCAGGCAGTTGTTTGTATATGTGAATTAATTGGCATTGAGTAGGGTTGCCAACTTTCTAATTGTACAAATCTGAATACCCTAATCTCTCCCCCTTCCCAAGGCCCCGACCCCCGCTCACTATGTTCCCCCTCCCTTGGTGGCTCGATCTCCCCCAACCTCACTCACTTTCATGGAGATGGAGCAGGGGTTTGGGATGTGGGAGGGGGTGAGGGCTCTAACTGGAGGTGCGGGCTCCATGGTGTGGTAAAGCCTCTGTCCCAAATCTGGACCTTAGCATCCAAAATTTGGAGGCTTAACATGAAACTCCCCCCAAGCTTATACCCAGCTTGGC
Source organism: Chelonoidis abingdonii (assembly GCF_003597395.2). Taxonomy (NCBI): domain Eukaryota; kingdom Metazoa; phylum Chordata; order Testudines; family Testudinidae; genus Chelonoidis; species Chelonoidis abingdonii. The sequence goes on along the minus strand of NC_133771.1, from coordinate 13,777,832 downwards.
TCTGATCTCGCTGCCACCAACCAGGATTCAGTGCCTGGTACACTGAAGCCCCCCAAAATCATCCCTGGGGGACCCCCCAAGACCCAGAAACCTGGGTCTCCGATTCTCAACGGGAAAACAAGTTCTCTCACCGTCTCCCCCGTATCTGATCCCAAGCTCCCCCTGGGTGACGCGGCCCGAAGTGCAGTACTTAACTTCCTTGAATACAAAACAAAGAGGCCACAAACTCTCCCCCTAAGCGATGCATCAAACCTAGTAAAGCTAACATAAAGAGATTTTTCCCACCCCTCTTCTGTATGCCTAACCCAGAGAAAAACCAAAAACTCTACACAAGGTTAAAAAGAACTTTATATAAAAAGAAAAAAATACAGAAACTATTTATATAACCACTTGCAGTTAAAGATTCAATTACGAGCGTCTTTGGCTTATAAGAATAAGGAATACACAGGTCCCGATCAAAAAATTAGCCAATTTAAACCAGTCCAGCAATTATGCCAACACATGTCAAACAACTACAATGATCAACCTATTCTTTCCTGTTGTACCTTACACTTGGTAACAGAAGAGTAGAAAGAAGCTTGGAGATAGAAGGAAAGATGCTCTCACACAAGCCCAGGAAGAAACAAAAGACTCATGAGTCCCATTTCCCCACCCTGACTTTAAAAATCGCAGTTCTCTGATTGGTCTCTAGCAGGTGTTTGGTTCCCGCCTTTACAGGTAAAGAAAATTTAACCCTGTACCTTATACTAATAATGACACGCCTCCAATCAACAGGACAGTGTAATAATTTTCACTGGCGTGAATTTCTTCTAGAACTGAAACTAAACAGAGTAAATACAAACATGCAACTTTACATATTACACTAAGCATGTAAACTACAAGACTTTACATCTTAAACGACAAGTTTGAACCAGTGTATTCGGGAAATCTTCACGGGAAAAGTCCATCATGCTACTTTGTGGATAGCTCCTGAAACTGTTGAATTTCAAATCAAACTCTTGGAGAACTAGACTCCAAAAGAAGTTCTTGTTGTCCCGTATGTGGCTGTAGAAGCCACTTTAGCGCAGCCATGGTCGTTTTGAGCGAACCGCCATCTCCCATACAATACGGGCGTAGCGTTTCCGGGGCGTGACACAAAGCATAAGGCATTTCTTTTCACTGAATGAACCAGCGGCTTCCGCTCTAAGTATCGTCTTGCTGAGAAACACGACAAGGTATGAAGTGCTGATACCGGTCCTTCCTGCATAAGAACTGCTCCTATACCACGCTCAGATGCAATTCGGTGTTTTACTAGGAAGTTTGTTCAAAGTCTGGGCCTTAGACAGGGTTCAGAGCGTGAGCGCGCATAAAGTTGGGTAAAAGGGCTTCCTGAACTCCCAGTCATTTAAAACTGTAGTTGGGCTGGGACTGTTCCTGGTGCAGTGTCGGTCAGTGGTGCAGCGATTTGGCTGTAAGTGTGGTACAAATCGCCTTAGTAAGTACTGCCGCAAAACCTAAAGAAGGATGGACCTGTTTCTTTGGACTTTGGGACAGGCCCACTTTTGATAGCCTCCACTCGTGCCTGTAGGGGGTTAATGGTTCCTCGACCCACCCCTGGTATCCCAGGATGGTCACTCTGGTTTTGGCCCTATTTGACATTTTGCTAACTAACGAGTATGAGTCCTCCTGCATGATATGCTCAAAGACTTTTCCAGATGTACTAGTGTCAGCCAGGAGTCTGAAAAAATGGCGCACATCATCGAGGTAAGCGCAACTGCAAGATCTCTCCAGTCCTGCTAGTAGAAACCATTACTACCAGCTCTGGAAAGGTTGCGGGTGCCAGTCTGATGGTTCCTCCTGGTCCAGGTGTTTGGTTCCCCCTTTACAGGTAAAGAAAATTTAACCCTTACCTATCTAGTAATGACACATGGTGGGGCCAGAAATGAGGGGTTCAGGGTGCAGGAGGGGGCTCTGGGCTGGGGCAGGAAGGGATGAGGGCTCTGGCTGGGGGTGAGGGCTCTGAGGTGGGGCTGGGGATGAGGAGTTTGGGGTGCAGGATGGGACTCCAGGCTGGGGGCCGGGGCTGAGGGCTTCAGAATGTGGGAGGAGGCTGTGGGTTGAGGCAGGGGGTTGGGGTATGGGAGGTGGTGAGGGCTCTGGGTTGGGGGTGCAGGCTCTGGGCTGGGACCACAGCTGAGGAATTTGAGGTGTAGGAGGGGGCTCAGGGTTGGGGGGCGGGGGCTTGTGGCTGGGGTATGGGCTTACCTCAGGAAGCTCCTGGTCAGCAGCTCCCTGCCTGTCCTGGCTCCACTCTGCGCCCTGGAAGCGACCAGTAGGTCCAGCTTCTAGGCGGGGGGGGTGGGGGCAGGAGGGTCCGCGCACTGCTCTCACCCATAGGCACCGTCCCCCACAGCTCCAATAGGCTGCAGTTCCCTGCCAATGGTAATGCAGAGCCAGTGCTCGGGGCAGGGGCAGTGTGCAGAGCCCCATGCCCTCCCCTTTCCCCCTCCCCCTGCCATGTGTAGGAGCCGAACCTGCTGGCTGCTACCAGGGCACAGCAAAGAGCCAGGACAGCTAGGGACTAGACTGCCTTGCCCTGCAGCACTGCCAATCAGACTTTTCACAGCCCGGTCAGCAGTGCTGACCGGAGCCACCAGGGTCCTTTTTCAACCAGGCGTTCTGGTCAAAAATTGGACACCTGGCAACCTTAGCATTGGGTGACCAGTCCTCCAGGCACATATGCACACAATTAGCTTTAAGGACGTGAGTAGTCCTAATAATTCCAATGGGACTATTTGCATGCTTAAAGGTAAGCATGTGTATAAGTGGTTGCAGGATTTGGGCCAGGCTCAGTAATATCTTTCCTTATGTACCTGACTGCATGTGAGAGCATAAATAGCACATCTATAGGCCCCAAAATGTAATGGCATCCCAGATAATACATCTGTAGGCCCAAAAGCTGAATGAAAGTAGATTACAGCAGAGTATATAGCAGATTTCCAGAAGGCAAAGGGGGAATCTAGAGTTAAATAATGGCTGACTATGGCTCATGTTGATCAATATACTGTTTCTATTTAAACAGGGCCAAATGTTATGGTCAAGATAAGTTATGTCATTTATAAGATTTCTGGCATCTTATTCCTTCTGTATTTTTGTGTAGACCTGCTGACCTTAACAGCAGAGGCAAATAATAAAATCAGGCCAGCTGTGAAGAAATGTGCCTCCCAAAGTGTGGACCTCATTGGTTTTGCTAAAAAAGCAGTAGCTGTAATGAGGTGCCATTTCTGTCCATGACAGTTTGCACTGCTGCTGAGGCTGTTCTGAGCTCCAGAGTAGATTTTTCTCTTTTCCCTTAGACTTTGAAACATGTTTTTAAACATCCTTTTAATGTGTCGCTTTCAATGTGTTTCAGTTGCATACATAGCTTTGTCACTGTAACAAGGGAGGGGTGGGGTTAGATCTTCTTCCACTAATATTGATGTGGGGTGGGGGGGTTGCCATTGACTTTAGTGAGTTGGGCCTTCCTGCTTTCACTTCCCAGCTATTTCAACAGGATTCAAAAGTACTCAGTACTGAAGCTCAGCACCTTGTAGGATAAGACTTATAACTCTTATCTCTTGCAATATCTAGTGTTTAAACAACTCAGGGCTATGCCTTTAAATCTCTATGGATGTTAATTTCCTGTTTACAACATACCACTTTTTTTTCCAATTTGGTTTTACACTTTGAAGTGAATTTTGCATTCATGAAGACTGCTGTAGTGCCAGCTCGGAATTGGCATAGCTCCACTGACTTTAACAGAAATCTGGAGTTTTACACTAAGGGTCTGAATGGAAAGACTCTCATTGACTTCAGTGGGAATCACATAAGAATGGCCATACTGTGTCGGAAGAAAAGTCCATATCACCCAGTATCCCGTCCTCTGACGGTGGCCAGTGTCAGCTGCTTCAGAGGGAATGTACAGAACAGATACTCATCAAGTGATCCATCCCCTGTCGACCATTCCCAGCTTCTGGCAGTCAAAGGCTAGGGCAGAAATTGGCAACCTTTGGCCCACGGCCCACCAGGGTAAGCACCCTGGCAGGCCAAGTCGGTTTGTTTACCTGTTGTGTCCGCTGGTTCGGCCGATCGTGGCTCCCACTGGCCGCGGTTCGCCGCTCCAGGCCAATGGGGGCTGTGGGAAGTGGTGCGGGCAGAGGGATGTTCTATCTGCCACTTCTTGCCATCCGCACTGGCCTGGAGCTGCGAACCATGGCCAGTGGGTGCCACGATCGGCCAAACCTGCGAACATGACAGGTAAACAAATCAGCCCGGCCCACCAGGGCCACATGCCAAAGGTTGCTGATCCCTGGGCTAGGGGCACCCAGAGCATGGGGTTGCATTCCTCACCATCTTGGCTAATAGCCATTGATGGTTCTATCCTCAATGAACTTATCTAATTCTTTTTTTGAACCAAGTTATACTTTTGGCTTCACAACATCACTACAAATTCCACGGGTTGTGTGCATTGCATGAAGAAGTATTTCCTTTTGTTCGTTTTAAAACGACTTCCTATAATTTCATTGGGTTACCTCTGTTTCTTGTGTTATATGACAGGGTTCATAACACTTCCTTGTTCACTTTCTCCACATCATTCCTGATTTTATAGATCTCTATCATATCTCCCTTTATTCATCTCTTTTCAAAGCTAAAAAGTCCCAGTCTTTTTAATCTCTCCTCATATGGAAGCTGTTCCATACCCTTAATCATTTTTGTTGCCCTTCTCTACACCTTTTTTAATTCCAATCTATTTTTGAGATGGGTTGACCAAAACTGCAAGCAGTATTCAAAGTGTGAGAGTACCATGGATTTATATAATGACATTATGATATTTACTGTCTTATTATCTATCCCATTCCTAATGATTCCTAATCTTCTGTTTGTTTTTTTGACTGCCACTGCACATTGAGTGGATGTTTTCAAAGTACTATCCACAATGACTCCAAGATCTCTTTCTTGAGTGGTAACAGCTAATTTAGAACCCATCATTTTGTATGCATAGTTGGGATTATGCTTTCCAATGTGCATTACTTAGCATTTATCAACATTGAGCTTCATCTGCCATTTTTTTGCCTAGTCACCCAGTTTTGTGAGATTCCTTTGTAAATCCTCACATTCCGTTTTGGACTTAACTATGCTGAGTAATTTTGTTTTGTCTGAAAATTTTGCCACCTCGCTGTTTACCTCTTTTTCCAGATCATTTATGACTATGTTGAATAGCACTGACCTGAGGGACCCCACTATTTACCTATCTCCAATCTGAAAACTGATCATTTATTTGTGCCCTTTCTGTCCCGTGTTTTAACCAGTTACTGATCCATGAGAAGACCTTCCCTCTTATCCCATGACTGCTTACTTTGCTTAAGAGTTGTTGGAGAAGGACCTTGTCAAAGGATTTCTGGAAGGAAAAGTACACTATATCCACTGGATCACCCTTGTCCACATGTTTGTTGACACCCTCAAAGAATTCTAGTAGATTGGTGAGACATGATTTCTTTTTACAAAAGCCATGTTGACTCTTCCCCAACAAATCATGTTCATCTATGTGTCTGATAATTCTGTTCTTTGCTATAGTTTCAACCAATTTACCCAGTACTGAAGTTAAGCTTACTGGCCTATAATTGCCAGGATGACCTCTGAAGCCTTTTTTTAAAATTGGTATCACGTTAGCTATCCTCCAGTCATCACTCCTTCCCAGCTCTGCACATAAGCCTGTTTAGATGTCTCAAGAGATCTGCAACCTTCATACCCAGATTTAAATAAGTAGGTAGACATTTGGCTTTAAGTGATTAGACTGACCACTGTGAGATAAAGTCCATTTGAGATGATTGAGCAATTTAATGGAGGCTGTTGCAAACAATGAGGGCAGTTTAGAAATGAAACCTGATGTGATGATGAAACCAAGAGGATGGGGATGAGGTGGCTATTCTTTGTGGCGTGTATGAGAGAAGTGTGAAGCAACTTTCATTACCATCTGGTGTACAATGACCTGGGACTTGGGGAGGCCACTAAGAAACCAATTTAAGTACCTGAGATTGAAAACTGAGCCTTATATTTCTTTTTTAGATTTTTAGTGCTAGGGATTTGATCACCCACATTAATGGAGTTTATACTTGAGCAGAGCTGAGACAAGTTGTACCAGCTAAGGCTCTGGCCTCATATCTACTATACAAGTGTTACAAGACATATCCGTTGACAATGCACTTTTTTATTATTTAGTAAATGAATTATGAGGAACATAATGGTCTTGAATCTGCTCTCGTTTAAGTCAATAGCAAAACTCTTATTGACTGGAATGGAAGTAGGAGCAAGCCCTAAAGATGTATGAACCGGTAAATGTAGTGACCACGTTCAAGTCCATTTTCATGCTGTGAGTTACACTAGATTAGAGACAATGAGTGTGATTCTGCACTTGCTTACCCCAGAATCAATCGGGAATAATGCCATTGAAGTCAATGGAGTTCCAGCAGCATATAACCAATCTGAGTGTGAGGAAAATCAGTTCCAATGGCTATATTGAACCATCTCCTGCACCTCGTAGATGGCTGCATTTCCACTTCTTTCTCCAAGGGGTTCTTTGTTTGTTTTTTTTTCTCCTCTACGTGTCTTTTTATTTTCATTTGCTTTGAAGTCTTAAATCCTACAGGTGACCAAACTTTCATCCATAATCTGCAGCATTCAAATTAAAAGGAATGGTCTATAGATTCTAGGATTTTCTGCACACCCTGGCTAAATCCTACCAGTGTCCCTCAGGAACAAGTAAAGCCAGAAGCAGAGTGTGAAGTTAAATTGATCCAATCAATGTGCCACATGCAATCATAATGTATGCATCGCTAGTCAACAAACAAGCTACAGCCCCAGATGTTTCTCCCTCCTTAATAAACTGCCACTTTACCAAGTGAAGGGTTATCTAGAAATGTTTAGCAACCTTGTGCTTTGTGCCCATCATTAATCATCCTATGTATAGCCTTTACATTTTGCAAATAATAAGATTCCATCTATCGTGCTTCAACAGAATACTTCTAAAATCCAGTTGCCCGGGCTTGTGTTACATTAAGAACAAATATGATCCTTTTTTCACAGCAAACCTGTATATAGCTTTAAAGAAAAGAGACACTGGAGGAAAATGCACTTATTTCCTTTCTAATATTAAACAAAAAGGTTAAGCTCCTACTGACAAGAAAGATGTATTTGCAAGTGATTAGTTATATTTCTATCATAGTGCTTTTCTGTGTTCTTCTTTTGATGTTTAAACAAAGCTCTTGAACACACTGGGTTGTATGCTCTGATGTTGATTTATAGGTAGGACTGAATTCTAAACACTGAGCTGGTATGCAGGCATTAATAAAAGACAGAGACTCACTTCATGCTGGTTAGTATGTGACTAAGCTATACTGTTTTAGGTCTCAATCTGTCAAGAGCAGGTGTACAATAGGGGAGTCCTTGAGGCAGAAAGATCTGAGCTATCCACAAAGAGTTTCATTCAGCCGCACTCAGACCAAATGTTGAAATATAAATTTGCAAAATTGTTTTAACACAAGATTATTTTGTGGTTATGACGACACAGGTTTACAATGATGTAGGTTAATCAAGGCCAGGGAGGATTGTTAGGAACTCCAGCTGGACCTAACAAAACTACTGTAGGTAAATGGGCTACACAATGGAAGATGAAATTCAACGTAGACAAGTGGAAGGTGTTGTGTATCGGGAAAAACAGTCTAAAAACTATACATATGTGGTGATGGGATCCAAACTAATTACTTCCTATCACTAGAGAGCTCTGAGAGTCAGCATGGATGGTTCAATGACGATGTCTGCTCAATGAGCAGCAGTGGTCAAGGTGTGATTAAGAATTTAGAAAATATTATGAAGACAGATTTGAAGACATTTATCCATAATTCTCTAAATCCCCAAGGAGCCCAAAACCCATTGACCTTCAGTGAGACTTAGGCTCCAAAGTCAATTAGTTGCTTTAGGCAAAAAGAATAACCCAGCATGAAATAAATATTATAATTTCATTATATAAATGAAGATGTCCTCTCCTTGAGTAGGATTCAGTTTTGGATACTATCTAAGAAAAAAGACTTAGCAGTAAAAGGGAGACCATGAAAACAGAAATCTGTGGGATTATATGTGTGTTGTCTCAAAATTTGGTTTAGGACAATTTCTAATGGAAGGAGAAAAGCAGGAGTATTATTCTACAGGTCAATAAATTAATAGAAGAAAGACAATCAGGAACTCTCAATCATCAATTGCCAGTACAATTGGGTAGTGGATGACATTAAAAGGTAACATTTAAAATGCATAAGAGCATTTACCTTTTTAATGTAATTTACAATTAACCAGTAGAACTCAGTGTGTCAGGATTTTAATGATGCAAGCAGCCGAGGAAGTTTTTATAAAAAAGTAATTATTGTAACATACTATCAAGTCAGTGAGTACCTAGAAGTCATGGTTGTCATTATGCTGCATACCATGGGCAGGGGTATAACCCAGATGTTCTTACTCCATCAGATGTTAACAGTATAGTGTCTATGACATACAGTTGGTCAATTTTGATTCCATCCACTTAAAGGAAGTAGGACACATATATACTGAGCAGTTCATTACAATATGAATGCTTTTGCAATGGGCATTTATATTACTTAGCATAGCACTCACAAGGTTTAACAAGCTTCGTGCTTTGCAGCATAAAGTGGTGGAGTCAAAAGATTTTTTTCCCTATGGCACAGAAGTTAAGTTACCTTCGCTTATTTGGTCTTTGTGTGGGACAGGTGTATTTTACCTTGTAGTGGGAACTGAGAGACATCAGACTGCAAGGGTGAAATCCTGGCAGAATAGAAGTCAAAGGCAAGACTCTTGTTGACTTCACTTGGGCCAGATTTCACCCCAAATACTTAATCAGAGAACCCTAGAGTGACATCTTACCAGGAAAGAAGCTTCTTCTGCAGTTAAGTATCAGAGGGGTAGTGTGTTAGTCTGGATCTGTAAAAGCAGCAAAGAGTCCTGTGACACCTTATAGTCTAACAGACGTATTGGAGCATGAGTTTTCGTGGTAACTAGAGAATGAACTTTGCAAATTGAAATCAACTCCAAACCTCTATTGAGAATAAAGAGTCCTCAAGTCTGGGTGGAACACATCTCAGGAAGGGGTTTTTTGTTGAGATGTGACTAGGGTCCCTCAGCCTCAGTGTTTCACTATCCACTTATGCAGAAATAATGGCTCTGAAAGATATGGATAGTCCCATCAAACGGTTGGAATTTCACAGAAAACTAAACTCCCAGTGCTTGGCAGAGCTCTCTCAGTATAGTTTTGCTTCCAAGGATTTATGTATTTCACCATGCTGGGGCCCATTAGAGAATATCTACACTACAATTAAAAACTCACGGTTGGCCCTTGCCAGCTGACTTGGACTGGCTGGGCTGCAAGGCTGTTTAACTGTGGTGCAGATGCTCTGGCTCGAGGTACAGCCCGACCTCTGAGACCCTCCCAGCCTGCAGGATCCTAGAGCCCAGGGCCCATCTGAGCCTGGAATTCTACACAGCAAGTCAACAGCCTCTTAGCCCCAGCCCCATGATCCTGACTCAGCCGGCATAACCAAGCCGCGAGTGTCTAATTGCAGTGTTGACCTATCTTTGGAAACCTGGTTCGTTTTAGCAGTAAGTTTTCTGCTTAAATGTGCTTTAAATCATGCTACTACTATAGCTTCTTCAGTAAAATAATGTTTGTTGGGTTTTTTTTATATGAGGGGAAATCATCATGTAACTACCTTGTCAATGGTGGCTGCTATAAAATTGTTTAATTTATTTATTTAGAGTCCTGTAGAAGTACTAACCTCCGGCCCCCCTCGGGAGGATATTACAAAAAATCCCAGTGTATTCAGGGGAATGGAAAAGTAATTTCACATCACAACTTTTCCTTTTTGCTGTAAGTCGTCCATAGGCATCACGTGACGGCCTGTTACATACTCTATTAATTTGGAAAGGCTGAATGTCAAGAAGGCCTGGGCTCCCTAAAACAGGTTTGATTACAAAGATTTAGAAGCCCTAAGACTTTCAGACTTCAATTCTGAACTGCTGCGCCTTCATTGAATCCCAACGCCTCTATGACTCACTAGTAGGAAGGATAATCATAGCAGGCACACTACAGCCAGGAGAGCACAGAGCATCTGCTGTATCACTTCACTCCTGCAGGCCCTCTCTACCCCCAAATACTATGAGTATGGTCCCCACGGGGCATCAATTTTAAGAGTCAGAGCTCTATCAATCTTAAGAGTCAGAGCTCTAAGACTGCTTCAGAAGCATGGGCATGATGTAACACCAGGTACATGGGCTGGTTCAGATTTCCACTGTTGAGAAGAGATGAAGTTTATTTGCTTTTCAAGAGTTAGCGATGAGCTCCGTGCTTTATAGCTTTGTTCTTTCAGGGGTAACATTCAGGAGCGGGAAGACAGTTTTTATTGGACCAGGTCATCAGCTGGTGTCAATTGATGTAGCTCAGTTGAATTCGATGGAGCCAAACTGATTTACACCAGCTGAGAATCTGGCCTAGGGTCAGAATCACAAACTTCAATTGAACTCTGATGGGGACACATAGGGCATGTCTACACTGCAAAAACAAAACAAAACAAAACACCCCAAAAAACTCACCAGCAAATTCTGCGAGCCTGTTGAATTGACTCTGGCTCAGGGGGCTGCTGCTATGGGGCTAAAACCAGTTGTGTAGATGTTCCTGCTCGGTTTGGAGCCTGGGCTTTGAAACCTGGCGGGAACTGGAATGTTCTTTTTGTCTACAACAAAACCTGTCCTTCCCATCTCGGAGGTTGTCCATGTACATCATTTGAGAGAGAGGGGAGATACATTCATTGGAGACAAAGACAATATTTTCTTTGTCATCTCAACTGCTAGAAGAGGGCCTCATCCTCATCCTCCCTGATTGAACTAACCTGGTTATCTCTAGACTGATTCTTGCCTGCAAATTTATACCAGCCTCTGGAAATTTCCGCCACATGAGTCTGACGAAGTGGGTATTCACCCACGAGAGCTTATGCTCCAATACTTCTGTTAGTCTATAAGGTGCCACAGGACCCTTTGCCAATATTTTCTTTGTAACTCAGACAAGGTTAAAAACAGAAGATCACAAAATTACAACACTCTTGCTTAAACCAGTATAAATCAAGAATAAATGCTTGATCCAAAGTCCACTGAAGTCATGGGAATCTTTCATCAGGCCCTTATTTATATCAAGTGAGAGGTGAACCAGGCCTATTGGACTGTGTATTAGTGTATCTTAATTCCACGTCATTTTTATACACCCAATCAAAGCTGTGAGTGCTCTGGAAAAATCCTTGTGAATGAGACTAAGCATGCATGGAGAAATCCCATAGAATTTAACAGAAAGTTACCAACTTTCTATAGATTACACAAGTCATCCTATAGGATATCAGAGAACTTCCCCTTATTATAGAATTTTATGTATGGCTCAAAACAAACAAACACACGCACACACACACCCCTTACAGAAAGTATTTAATTCTTTAGGTTTTTAGAGTGATTTCTTTAGAACTCTATGACTTTTCTATAGAAACACATTCTATTAATTCCTATTAATTTCTGCACTATCGCTCTTGATTTAGACCAATATATAGGACTTTTTCTTAAGGGCCAATCTCAGGGAAAGTTTCATTAAAGGCAATCAGGAAAATAAATCAGGAGAAACAAAGGACCAGAGTCCATACAATTCCTTCTTGTGTAGAAACAAGTGGCAAGGGAACAACTAAAGGCCATGGATCTTGCAATTGATTGTGTATGGGCAATGCATTGGATTCCACATGGCTGTAATGATCCTTCTTGTGTGTCAGTTGCTGGATTAGTGGCCTCTGATCTTTAAGTGACTGATCCAAAGCCCACTGAAATCAATGGAAAGTCTCTAATGAGTTTTGGATCAGGTCCTAAGAGTTGAGGGGTCATTGCTATCTACGATAGCCTATGGGCAATTCAAGATTGTTGTGGAGAAGGCATGGCACTACCCCTGCTGGTCTGCCAAAAGAGCTTTGTATCAGTCCCTAACTCTGCTGAAATTAATGGTGTTAACATGGTGTGAAAACCTGAGGAAGTAAAAGGAGAATCTCGGCAGAATCTCAGAGCATTCCTACTTAATTTTTTATTTGATCTCAGCTCCCTATATTTTAAACTACCAAGTGTTCACAAATTAGAAGTTATTTAAAACACCACATTTTACCTCTCCAATTACTTCCTTCTGTAATTACCCTGAACAACAAGATGCAAAATGCTAATTCTAGTCTGAATCTGAAGATTGGGTTTTCTTCCCCCTTCTTGTTTTGGCTGCACTATCCTCTCACTTTTTATTAAGCTAGTTAGGCAGGAACTTTAGATTTCTAAAAGGGAGTAAAGAAATAGAGCTGTGCTGGGGGAGAAAAATAATAATGAGAAAGCAGGATGCCTTATCGAGCTTCAAGAGTTATTTTATGTAGAGCTTTCCCCTCCAGCAACCCAATGGAACCCAAACAAACCTGTTTCTCTGAAAACATGCTCTCCCTGCAATTCCACAACTGAAATACATTGTAATAATATCATAAAACAGACAAGGATGAAGAGCTTATTCTGATGGACTGTTCAATATCCTAAAAAAGGTGGATATTAAAATATCTGGGAATCTCACAGTTGAAATATTTTAATGCAAACTTGCTGTTTGCAGGAAATTGAAATACATCACCTAAATAATTTATATATGTATCTGTGTATATAAAAAAGGGGGAAAAGAATTTCGTAATAGCAATAAGTCCAGGGATGTTGTTATCATGAGATAATCACATCCTGTGGGGGTTCTAACACTCAGCTGTGCCTTCTTTCCGACCCCTTCTCCAATCCTTATCTTGCCCCAGAGGTATCATTTCCTCATGATAATTCTTCTCATTGTGGCTAGTAATAATAATTAAAATAAAATACTTTATTCACAACTTCCCTGGGTACTCAGGATATGATATCACTTTTTACCTGACTCCTTTCCCCAGTATTTGATTAACTGCCTTGGGGGCTGGAGGGTGGGGGATATCAATGATTGGGGGCTCTGGTTTCTGTCAGAAAACGCACAAGGCTGTTGTGGCTGTATTGATTGGGCAGACAGAGCAGCATTGCAAACAAGCGTAGCTCTCCTGAGAGTTATGCACTGAAGATCCATACCTTCATTGACATTTTCTAGGATGTCTAGACTTGCTAATCCACTGTGAAAAATGCAAGCTTTGTAGTGCTGAGGGGAGAGCAGCCGGAGTGCCTCTCTTTTCACAGGACTAGTGCTCTCATGTACCAAATTATCAGCAGTTTAATCAGGAGAAAATGTCTCTCCAATTTAGGACTCAGTTCCTACATTTAGGACACTCTCTGTATATCCCAGAATGCAAAGCTGCAAGTAGCTCAAGACAGAGAAACATTCTGAAAGGTTAGATGTGGCACTGGCTGGATTTTGTTGGGAGTGTGGGTTGTAACTGAAGTGAAAAGAAACTGTGCCAAAGACAGACTCCTTCCTGCTGCAGTTATTCTGCTTGTAGAGTAGCTTCCCAACAACTGGAGACTGTTACGGGGGAAAAAATGAGGAGTCTTTGTGGCACCTTAGAGACTAACAAATTTATTTGGGCATAAGCTTTCGTGGGCTAGAACCCACTTCATCAGATGCATGGAGCAGAAAATGCAGGAGCAGATATAAATATATGAAAGGATGAGGGTGCTTTACCAAGTGTTAGATCAGTCTAATGAGATAAATCAATTAACAGCAGGATACCAAGGGAGGAAAAATAACTTTTGAAGCAGTAAGAGAGTGGCCCAATACAGACAGTTGATAAGAAGGTGTGAGTAACAGTAGGGAGAAATTAGTATTGGGGAAATTAAGTTCAGATTTTGTAATAACCCAACCACTCCCAGTCTTTATTCAGGCCTAATCTGATGGTATCCAGTTTGCAAATTAATTTCAGTTCTGCAGCTTCATGTTGGAGTCTGTTTTTGAAGTTTTTTGTTGAAGAATTGCCACTTTTAGGTCTGTTATTGAGTGACCAGAGAGACTGAAGTGTTCTCCTGCTGGTTTTTGAATGTTATGATTCCTGATGTCAGATTTGTGTCCATTTATTCTTTTGCATAGAGACTGTCTGGTTTGGCAGAGGGCATTGCTGGCATGTGATGGCATATATCACATTGGCAGATGTGCAGGTGAACAAGTCCCTGATGGGAAGTTAGTAAAGAGGCCACGTTCCTCAGTGTCCAGCCTTCCTCCATCTGGTAGCTCTATAGAGACACTCACATATACAGACAGATAAAAACTGAGGGTGAGATTCCAGGCTGTGCCTCTAAGAGACACAACACAGAACTCACATCCGAAGGGATGTGGAGCTTTAAAGCAGATTTTAGTGCCCCCTATGCCCCCTTTTCGTGTGACATAAAAGAACCAGAGAAGGGGTGAAGAGCTCACCCACACTCTAAATGTAAGACTTTCAAAACTAGAGGTCTGAAGTTAGGCTCCTAAATCTACATTTAGGCACCTAAAAGAATGGCTTCATTTTCAGGCATGCTGAAGGCCCAGCTTTTCCCAGTCAAGTCAATGGGGATCAGGAACTGTTCCAGGATGGAATTTTCCATCACGCTCAGTGCTTACCTAACTACAGCTATGTCTACATGGCTCTGCAGTTCAGAGATGGGGTGTTTCCCCATGTTTGTGTTAAACCTACTGTTTATTCCAGTGTGGTAGCACCTGCAATTACCACTCATTTCATATACCTAGAAATAACTAAATGTCCAAGTGTACTTGCAGTGGAAAATTAATGTACTTTGATTCTAAAAATTAGGGCTGTCAAGTGATTAAAAAAATAATTGCAATTAATTGCACTGTTAAACAATAACAGAATACTATTTATTTAAATATTTTGGAAGTTTTCTACATTTTTAAATATATTGATTTCAATTACAACAAAATACAAAGTGTAATCAAAAATAAAGATAAAGTAAGCACTGTACAAGTATTTGCACTGTAAAACTCCCCAAAAGAAATAGTATTTTTCAGTTCACCTCATACAAATTCTGTAGTGCAATCTCTTTATCATGAATGTTGAACCTACAAATGTAGAATTATGTACAAAAATACTGCGTTCAAAAATAAAACAGTTAAAATTTTAGAGCCTGTAAATCCACTAGGTCCTACTTCTTGTTTAGCCAATCGCTAAGACAAACAAGTTGGATTATATTTGCTGGAGATAATGCTGCCCACTTCTTGTTTACAATGTCACCTGAAAGTGAGAACAGATGTTCTCGTGGCACTGTTGTAGCTGGTGTCGCAAGATATTTACGTGCCAGATTCACTGTAGCTATCTTTAGAAATCTCATTATGGTACCTTCTTTGCATTTTGTCAAATCTGCAGTGAAAGTGTTCTTAAAATAAACAACATCTGCTGGGTCATCATCTGAGACTGCTATAACATGAAATATATGAGAGAATGCAGGTTAAACAGAGCAGGGGACATAAAATTCTCCCCTAAGAAATTCCGTCACAAATTTAATTAATGCATTATTTTTTTCACGAGCGCCATCAGCACAGAAGCATGTCCTCTGGAATGGTGGCCGAAGAATGAAGGGGCATACGAATGTTTAGCATATCTGGCACATAAACACCTTTCAATGCCAGCTACAAAAGTGCCATGCAAATGCCTTTTCTCACTTTCAGATGACATTGTAAATAAGAAGAGGGCAGTATTATCGCCTGTAAACATAAACAAACTTATTTGTCTTAACAATTGGCTGAACAAGACGTAGGACTGAGTGGACTTGTAGGCTCTGAAGTTTTACATTGTTTTGTTTTTTAGAGCAGTTATGTAACAAAAAAATCTACACCAAAATATTTAATAAATTTCAATTGGTATTGTATTGTTTAGTAGTGCAATTAAAACTGCGATTAATCAGTATTAATTTTTTTAGTTAAATCACGCAAGTTAACAATGATTAATCGAGAGCCGTACTAAAAATATTTGTATTAATTATGAAACTAAAAGGGTAACACATAATCCAGGTAACCTTCTGTCATAAACAGATAGTTAAAGGTTAATGTCTCTTTTACCTGTAAAGGGTTAACAATCAGGGAACCAAACACCTGACGAGGGGACCAATCAGGAGACAAGATACTTTCAAATCTCGGGGGAGGGAAACCTTTGTTTGTAGTTTTGGGTTTTTGCTTTGTGCTCTCTAGGCTCTGAGGGTGACCACACCCCCCCCAAGAGAGAGATCTTCTGTTTCCAATTCATAAGTACAAAGGTAGAAAGATAGTGAAGGGTATTTGTTGTGTTTATTTTAGATCAAAATGTGGTTACAGGGTGCTTATCGCATAGGGAAGCATGCTGTGGGCTCACGTGACCAGAACATTTCTGGAGAAGCCACGGGGAGGGGTGTGAGCTCAGCATTGGGACCTGGACACTATAAGCATCGTGAATAAACCACCCATATATCGGGTTTGTTAAAACTATCTGATTGGTTAGAAGTTCATATTATGTAAGTTGTTATAGACTTGTTATATAAGCACCATGTGCCATAAAGTAGCAGGGGAGGGCTCCTGGCTGGAGGGACTCTGCTGATTCTTTTTAACCAGGGGCTCTCTTTTGTGCACATGTTGAATAAAGCTTTATGAATTGAATTGAGTCATTGGATGAGTCCTTTGATTTCTACCGCAGCATCAGACCACTGGGAACCGCCCAAATCCCAACAGTTTCTTGGCGCAGCGAGCAGGGTGAGAATATCCTTCAGATCACGACCTATCATCAAATTAGAGGGTGAGATTTGTTCATTTTTATTTGGTTGTGTGTCTCTGAACTTGACTGGTGAATCCTCATACTTTTTGTTAGTAAGCAAGTCTTAGGTGCTGGGGAATTCAGGGAATTTGTTGCAGTCTTAAGACGTTGTAACTTAGTGTGGGAAGCTGGAGAAGCTGTAATCCCTCGGGGACTAAGTGCTTGTTGAAGTGGGAAATCAAAAAGGCTGTAAGGACCAACAGTTAGTGTTAGGGGCAGGCAATCAGCCAATAAGACCCTCTAGCTGATGTGTTGGCAAGGGCGCCAGATCTCCTGATTGGAATTTGTTCAGTCTTAAGGCATTGTACTTATTGTGGAAGGCTGGCTAAGCTGTGGAGTTCTCTGACTAAGTGGCCTGTTTGAAGTGGGAAATCAAAGAGGCCTGTAAACGACCCAAACAGTTAGTGTAGGGGCAGGTATAGCCATAATACTCTAGCTGATGTGTTGGCAGCCCCAGATCTCCTAATGGACATTGTATTGTGCAGATCAAATAAACTGAGAAGATTATCGCTGATTGAGCATTTCAGTCTGGTCGTGTTTAATTGAATAATTATTGTTAGTCCTGTAAACAGAATTGTAGTTTATAAATTTGGAAGATGAAGGGATATAATGATCCAACAATATGAAGAGTATATGGTTATGCTTTTATAAACTATTGTAGTTGTAAGTATTATTAGCTTTCTTGTGGAAATAATTTCACATAGTGTTTTCAGCTTGGACATTAGCAAAGGCTTTTGTCTGTTCCTGTGCAGCCTGACAGTCAATTTTGGGTTTGCATTACTGTTAAAGGGAAGCAATAACCTTTACTCGCCTAAGCAGGGTTTTCATAACTCACCCCTACTTTGTTTCATAGAGTATTAGCTGATGTGCTGGCAAAGCTGCCAGACATGACTTTTGTGTTGTACACCAATATGTTGATGATCTTCTGTCTCCTCACCAGATTGCCAAACGCACATGAAAGTCCTTAGAAGTGATCCTGCAGCACTTGGCAGACAGTGGGGAAAAAATGTAATCTAACAAAAGCTCGATCGGTCAAGAGAAGAAGTATCCGTATCTGGGGTATCTAATCACAAGGGGTACAAACGTTGTAACTGTTGACCGCATTGAGCTATTATGCATGTCCCACGACCAATTACGTCAGGGGGAAATGAGAAAAGTTTTGGGGCTAATTCAGTATTCTGGCCGACCTCACAATCCCAATGATTCAAAGAATTGTCCAGCCCCTTAATAATCTCCTGAGGGTGCTGGTGGAACGCACATGATTGAAATTGAATGGACACTTTAAATGTGAACGGGCATTACCACCATGAACAGAGCTAAGGTTATCGTGCCCCAGGTTGGGACTTCCTAATCCATTAATGGCTTTTTACAATTGTACACGCATGTCAGCAGAGGACATATGGCAGCAGTGTAACACAAAAACATGGGATAGAACAGCGCCCAGTAGCCCATACTACTCTCTCTAAACTGAATGCTGTCATCAAGCCAATGCCAGTGCCTCCAGGCAGTGGAAGGAGGCTTCTTGGCCCTAAATTCAGACCTTACCACTTATTGGTGCATACAGGATGGAAATATTGTTGGCCTCACGCTGTCCTTGCTATTTTGATCAGCGAAAGAAATCTTTAGCAGTCCATGTGGCAATGATGGACCTCGATGGGAAACGAGTGTTGCTGAATGCCCTTCAGTAATCTGCAACGAGCATCATCTCTAAACCTGCACCCTCACATGCCTAGCCCCAGATGAGGAACACTCGCAATCATTGTTGCCTTAAAGGTAGAGCCCACGGCACCTTCCATTGGCTAAAAGAAACTAACAATTACCTGATGCCCTTGCCTAATACGTGGATGGTTCTTCCTTCTATTCAACCGGCAAGTTGAACACATCAGGATGGGCTGTTTGTACTCAAGAGGGCAGCTGTGGCCGCATGGCAGTTTATCCTGAGCATGCGCCAAGTAGCAGAACTAAGAGCGATTAATGTGCAGCAGTGTGAAGCTGCAGTAAAGGTCATGCTATAACCATATATACTTGATTCTAATACACATTGGGGTGTCACAATGATTACCCTAACTTGTGGGTAAAATCGGAGGATTCCTGACACAGTATCAGATCCCCCATATACAAAATGGGGGAATAGTGCGAGAAACTCATGAGCCATGCAAGAACCTACCGAAGCTGCCATTTGAATAAAGTGAAGGCCCCATAACAAACGGACAGATCCTCATAGCGAAGGGAACCAAAGGGCAGCATGAACTAGCGTAAAAGCAGCAATGGAAAGTAAAGAGACCCAATTATTGCTGGCAACAAGTCTCTTCATAAAAGACCCCAACTTTTTTGATTCAGGACATTCATGACACGCTGCCACCGAGGGCAGAAAGAAGTTTTGGATGGATTTAATGGGGGGCAAACTGTGATGATAACACTTGGAGAAGGTCCAGGAGCACATTAGTTGCTTACCAAATGTGCTGGAATGGGAATACAGTGATGTCAGTGTACAGCATGTTTGGAACATGATGGACCACGGAGGTGATTCACCGTATGTAACACCCTGGTGGCAGCCCTTAAGGCTTAATGCAAACGTGCCATATTATGTAGAGTGGAGTAACATCCTCAAATGTAATTCTGCTCCACATGTAAAAAGTGAGAATGCGACATCAGCCAAGACCAACACAGGCCTTTGAGCAGTTACAAATAGATTTCAATTTGGTCCCTGCCAAGGTGCAGAGGGAAAGAAGTATGTTCTGGTGATCATGGTCACATTGACTAAATGGGTCAGAGCTTCCCAGTGGCCAAAGCCACTCGCCAGGCTGATGTACTAAAATATGGTGACTGAAATAATTCCCACGATGGGACTTTCATGCTGTCATGATAGTGACCAAGGTACTCATTTTACAGGAAAGGTGATGAAAACTGTATGTAGTGGCACTAGAATCAAGCAGAAATTCCGCTGCCCTACTCATCCCCAAAGTTCGGGATTAGAAGGAGCTAACCGAAAACATTAAAACAACATTAAACTGCAAACAGATGTTTTCTGTTTACAGGAAAGACTGGGTCACAACCTACAAGTGTTTCTCATGTACTAGTGAGAGCAGTGACCTATTCCCACTCTTGGTCTCTTATCATGAACATCCCAGCTGTCTTGTGCTCATTTGAGATGACTGACTGGTTGCTGTGGTCCCTCGGCTAGGAGCAGGATCTGGTATTGGGGGGGAACATCTGAGGTGCAGGTGACCAAGCGTTCGTTAATATTGCAAATTGTATGTATCGAGTGTGTCTCACGAGGACCCCGAACTGACCAGACTCAAAGGCCGCGAAGAGACATATGGTGAGGTGCCAGCCTGGTGATCAAGGTGATGGTGAAAAGCCTTAGGAAACGAGCATTTGAACATTCCTGGACTGGCCTCACACGGTTCTCTAGTAACTCCTTCAGCAGCCCCCGGTCACTGGAATTCCAGTTGGGTGCACCTGTCACGTGTAAAAGTATTAACAAGGAGAGACCTCACATGGGGAACTAATAATCCCTATTTACTCTATGGACTCCGGAAAGCCATTCTTATATATTTTAAGCTGTTTGCATCTGATATTCAGTTTAAATTAATGTAGATATTTATTATCTCAGTAATTGTTTAAGTGGTTCTGAAACTGAAAGTTATTTAAGCATGTCCATCGTCATCTTAATAATGTTCTGCAGTAGTTCTCATGTTATTATTTATGTAATTACCTGGGAGGAGCCACTGGATCAGTTGTAAATGCCATCACTCAATCTAATACTAGGGACTGGGTTTAAACAATTTGTAGTCAGCAGGAATGACAGTTTACTGTGGTAAAATAGTGGGGGTGCAACGTCTACTCAAGTAGATATTACCTTAACTGCAGCTACAGTTGGTCAGGTCTCACTGTTGTACTCAGCCATCTTTTAGAGAAACGCTAAAATGCTATGAGCATAGCGCAGCAATGGTCTATGCACTGTGGGAATAAATTGGTGTTATCGTCGCTGGCATCGGGGAGTGAAAACATCCTGGTGTTAACATAGAAAGTTGCAGCCTGGCTAGGAGACTTCACTGTTTGCACAAAGTGCCATAGTTGGGTGAAGAGGTGGTTCGTAGTAGATATCGAGACATCTGGAATGTTCTCTCACCTTGATGATGGTGCGCAGGGAGTTTGGTC
Source organism: Chelonoidis abingdonii (assembly GCF_003597395.2). Taxonomy (NCBI): domain Eukaryota; kingdom Metazoa; phylum Chordata; order Testudines; family Testudinidae; genus Chelonoidis; species Chelonoidis abingdonii. Next base: position 13,756,812 of record NC_133771.1, on the reverse strand, counting down.
TTCTTATCATAACAGGGTATGTTTGAGATGTCATCGCATCCTCTTGGAGGGAGTTTAATTCCTGAACTGGAGGCTCAGCCAGGTCACCCACTTCATTCCGCATGTCAACAGACACCTGTGTAACATAAGGGACGGATATGATAACTATTGGCTTTCCCAATGGGACCAATGTTCCCAGTCTGGAGATGGGTTTGTGTATGGGGAAAACCTGAAGTCAGGAACAAGCCTTATCTTAAACGTTGGGACCTGACTTTAATGTGCCACGTATGTAAATTTAATGGATGATATAGCAGTGATGAAGTACTTAAATATTAGTTCTTCCTATGGTTAAGCCTTTAAAGAAATATTACAAAAGAAGTGGTTAGGGCAGTTACAGTTGATTCAGTGAATAAAAGGGCTTGCATCTGTAAACAAAACAAATGGAAATGGATTTGGGTTGTGTTCACGCACCTAGCATGAGGACTTATTTTATTTATTGAAAAATATTATGTATAGTTTATTTTGTTCCTAAAATTATAGTTAAAGTGTTAATAAAGCTAATGATTGCCTAATAAATACAATGAATGGTGTTAGTGGGAGTCTAAGAATTGTCTTAGCCCAAAACCAAATGGGGGAGCTGAAGGGTTAATAGTTGTGTTATTTTTAGATAAATGTGGTTTAAGCGGTGCTTGATGCATAGGGAGCATGTCTGGGCTCACCGACCTAGGAAAATTCTGGAGAAGGCCACGGAGGGGTGTGAGCTCAGCATGTGGACTGGAGCACTATAAGCATGGATAAACAAAAACCCATATATGGTTTGTTTAACTCTGATTGTTAGAAGTTCATCATTGTTAATTGTTATAGAACTGTTATATAGCACCAATGTGCATAAGTAGCGAAAGGGGAGGGGCTCCTGGCTGGAGGGACTCTGACCTGATTCTTTGTACGAGGGGCTCTCTTTGTGGCACATGTGAAAAATCTTTATTGAATTGAATTGAATCCGCATTGGATCCGAAGCCCCTGATCTCTTTCTACCAGCATCAGACTCACTGGGAACCCCAATCTCCAACAATAGTATAGTCTCTGTTTATTTGGTTTTCTTTTGTGCAAATGTAGTAGTTTGCTGAAAATATTTTAACTTGATATTTTTTTCTGGTAGTGCTTGTTTCTATCCACCATGTTTAGTAAGGCTAAAGACCCTTGCTATATGAGTTATCATACTGATACATCATTGAGAACAATAATTAATTTTTCTACTAATAAGAAAATGCTTTTCTTCGTATTCTTACACCAGTTTTTCCTCATTTTTAGAATCTAAATTGATCTTATTGGTTATCTATCAATGTATAAGACTCCAGGGAAGGAGTCTGCACTCACCAGGGAATTTTGGAGAAAGAAAAGGAGGGGGAAGGGAATGGTTATATTCCCCTTTGTTGGAGATCAGGGAATCTGGGTCATTGGGCTCTCCAGGGAAGGTTTGGGAGACCCAGAGGATCTTATCAGGGGCGTCTACCCAAAGTCCGATTGATGGCAGCACTACAGGGATCTAAGCTGGTAAATTAAGCTTAGAGGATCATGCTGGTACCCAATTTTGTGAGCTAAGGTTCAGATTTTGGAATTATACCATGACACCTTCCACATGATCTGCATTAGTGTGTTAAAAAGTAAAGGATAGCAGGAGAGGATTCTCTGTCTTCCTTCCGTCAAGGTAAGACAGCCCCTTCTCAAAAGCCACCGCTTCTCTGCGCCGGTGTACTGTGACCCTTTCACTCCTGTTCAATCGCTATTAACCTCCAGATGGAATTACACGTTGTATCATCAAGGTAACCAAATATATCTAATACTGTGCAGAACAAGAGTGCTTAGCTATACTGAAAAGAAAACTGGGTGAATGTTTTTCAATGTGTGGCTAAAACTAAAAAAAAAGTTGACATAAAAATGTCTTTGTTTTTTGCCTTAACAAGAGATAAAAATATATAATAATCTAAAATAATCTATTTTTTCTTTTGTTCCTTTTTTTTTTCTTTTTTTTTTTTTTTTTCCAACAGACAGAAAAAATAATCTTGGGTCGAACATCTCTTTTTTGCAGACCACGGGTCAGAGTGATTTTTACTGTTTAAAAAATATCTAGTTACATTTCAGAACACAAAGATCATTTCATGAGACATATATAGTCAACATTTTGTTAATGATGTTTTGATATTGATTATATCCAAATAGTTTACAAACCTCACATTTTTCAGTGATAGCTTTCACTGATTTGCCCCATACAAAAGAGTCAAGGGCCACAATACACATTACAGTTATACATAAGTATTTCCTCCTTAGGGGTAACCCGGCTAGACTCATAATGGATAAAGGATCTGATGTACGTTTCTTTGAAAGGTGCCCACAGGTTAAGGTGAAGTAGCTACTGCTGTTAATTGTTCTGTGGAAAAATGAGAGAAGGATATAACCCAATGCACAATAATACAGTGCAATCTTGCCATTGATTAATGGGTGTTTGGACTGAGTCCAATCATCTGGCATTTATCCTGACTGGAGAACGACATTGCCTAGCCTGAGAGATCGTAGACACTCAGCCTCATTCAGCTGTACTGGACACGCTCTTCCAGTCCATGATGCATTTTTAGTGTGAGGAACAATTGCAATGGGAATCTTGCAATTGGGATTCAATGGGTGTTGGAACCCCCTGAGTCAACATCTGGGCATTATCCTGACTGAGAACGACATTGCTAGCCTGAAGATCGTAGACACTCAAGCCTCATGACAGACTGTACTGGACACGCTCTCACAGCTCTCCGCTGATGCACTACCTCCCTTCATCAAAAATGGGAGGCCATAATGCATTGTGGGAAATGTAGTCTGAATCAGGGAGCTTTTGCCATAAGAGGAGCTGCATCGTTGGAGAGATGTTTCTGAGAGAACTATCGCACAATGACTGTCAAGATCTTTTTTCTTGCGAAGATTCATTGCAGTTGTTTTCTCAACTCAATCTGCCTCAGCAAGTTAGTGGAAAGTGAGCTACATTTTAAAGAAGACTTCTTTTTGAAGCAAGGGGAAGATGGCATTGGCCGCGTAATGTGAGCTTCTGAACAGCTTGTGACTGCTTTCTTTTTCATACCCTGGCACTGACAGTGATGTCAATTATCTTTCAGTAGGTATATAAATAAGAAAGAACAGAGCAAAGATATTTGTTTTTGATAATGTTTCTAGGGATAATGACAGAAGGCAAGTGGGCATCGTCTGCCACTAACACATTTCTCTCCACTCCACAGCACTGAACATCAAAATCAGATCTTCAAAAATTAAAAATTAGTAAGTGAGAGAGAAAGAGAGAGGAGACACACGTCATTTTTTTCCCTCTTTGTCTGAATATCTGTAGTGTCTGGGCAGATTGGCACTGGTTTCATTTTCACTACATCAAAAATATTCTGCCTCAACTAACTTATCGGGGCAAAGGTACTACTCAAAAAACAAGCTATCATCATATTAAAATATTGATGATGCTAAGAGCAGAGCAGTGAGTGCAGGGCTTAAATTGTGGGCCGGAGCTTGCCCAGAGCTGAGCCCTGGCACTTCTAGGCTTGACAGTTCATAGTCCTCCTCTGGGCTCACTGCATCAGTTATGAAAGTAAAAAATGGCTTGAAGCCTCCAGCATTTTATTGCTTTGAGCCTGGACACCTCTTCATTACAAATTAAAGGGACTTGTGATGCACTTAATATGGCTAAACGGCTGCAAACGGCAAGATCTAGATGCGAAACCCGCTGACATATAGGGGTATTCGGATCTAGGATTTTTGTTATTCATATTTATTTTCATTAATGTTTGTAAGTACCTATGAAAGGACATCAAGATTCAGGCCCATTGTGCTTGAATGCTAAAGTGACATAGAGTATAGTAATGTAGTGATCTGTGATTCAGCCCACAATAAGGATCATTTTCAGTATTAGGATCCAGGTTTGGATTCTGTA
>NC_133771.1:13739285-13752832 GCF_003597395.2 Chelonoidis abingdonii | reverse complement strand
ACATGTTCTCTACAAGGCTCTCAATCTTCTTTCCCAATTCAATAAGTACAAGGTAGAAAAAATCTACCCGGCAACAGAAACGACAGTGATTCATAGCGGCCGCGCAGGGAAATGAATACCGCTAAGCCTTCAGATATAAGGTTGGGGGCATCAGCCGATGCGGAGTCGAGAACACATGGCAAGCTTGATTAGCTCTTTGTTATGAGAACTGTTCTTCTTTTACTTTTCCTAGGCATGCTAAAATGCACTGTAAAGCTAAGTCAACTTTTACTAGCCAGGGAAGGGAAATAAAGCATCGGCATTAAGTCTTTTAAGGCCCTTTCTTTGGCGACTTTTTTTCTATGCCACACAACAGCTTGCAACATGAAAGAAAATCAACTGAAAAATACCTGGTCAAATATTCCCAGAGACCTTCCCTTACTCTAAACCAGCCACGGGAGGGAACTTTCTTCTTAGTAGTTTCTTTGGTTCAGCTTTCCCTTCTTTTATACTCTGCCTTGAGCGCCACCTGACAGGCCTGTTAATCCCTTTACCAGTTGTCACAGCAGTCCAGGCTCAGTACTAATAAATATTGAATAAACAAACATAAGCATAAAGTAGACCCGCTTTCCTTACTGGTTAAACATATTAGCAACCTAGGGCACTGGACAAAGATGGGCAGAAGAATCTGAGTTCTTTTGAGCACTGCCACTGGTCCTGGCTGCATGACCTTTGGGGCAAGTCACTTCCTTCCTGCTTTGCCTCAAGTTTCCTCATCTATTAAAATAGGGATGATATCTTCCTTGGTAATAGTGCTTTGATATTGGCTGATGAAAAAGCTGTATAATTGAGTTGTTCATTATTATTAAATGCCTAAAAGACCCCACATAACACATACTGTTTGCTCAGTAACAAGACCTTCTGTGAAAAATATTCAAACAAAAATTAAAACCTGTGAAGACCAACAATTTTCCCAGCTACCTACAAATAGAGTAAATCCATATAATGCTCAGAAATGGGTGTAAGTACACACACACAGCACACACACAGGGTCCACACACACCACACACACACACACACACACCAGCACACACACACACACACCGCACACAGGCGTGAAACACACAGCTGATATTTGGTAGGCAGAGTTGAAGAAAATATTCCCCATATCCCAAAGAGTCTTAAGGTTGAATCAGAAGCAGCAAGCTCTCGAAGCACTCTTGGTGCTGATCCTTATGCATCTTCCTGGGTAGGGACAGTTCCTCAACATAAGTCCCAGCAGTACCACAAGGCACTAGCTTTCAAACACTTCCAATGCAATAATATTTCTAGAGGTTGTCCAAATCCATGTTATAGGTCAGGTTCTCAGCTAAGCAATCAGCCAGAGCTCCCTTTAAAGCCAGGGGAGAACTATCCTGAATAACATCCAGCCAAGATCTGGACCTGATGGGTTTTTCAAGTGCTGTTGTTTGCACTGGGACCTATACAATAGTACGTCTTGCTTGACGTGTTGATGGAGATGGAAAGATATACTGTGGTTTCCATCTAGCTACCTGGATTCACATATAAGAGATCTGTGTATTTATATATGATTTCATTGGGCAAGAGGTAAAACAAGACTTTTATATATCACTAAAAGCCAGACTAGAACAACAGAAATTTAATGGTAACATTGAGCTAACAGTGGCTCCTCTTTCTTGGCCAAACTGACAACTATTTCCTTTGGAATCTCATTTGCTTGACAAGTGGGATGGAAATCTCTCCTAATGCACTAACAGGAATTTAGAAGAACTCAGCGACTATATTCTGCTCTGTAGCAACAGAAAGTTCTTCATTTCTGTCATCATGTGAGGTCCTTGGCCATGTAGATAGAATGGCGATGATTTAACTCTGAAAATATGCTGAATTTGGGGCATCGTGAAGGTCAAGTTGCAAATAGTGTGGTTGAAGGATTAGTAACCTATCTTTACCTCCAGAAAACCTAAGTTCAAAATCTATATGAGTCTGAGGTGGCATCTCCCCAACGAGCCTATTGGACAGCTCTGGAAGTGTTCCATTAAAACTGCTTTAGCTCAATTTTCAAGTAGCACCTTTGCCCTTGTCATGTGGCACCTGTGTTGGCCTCACCATGCCATAGATCACCCCTTACTGGCAACCTATCTCTGTGCTATTAATGCAGAAGTCCGTACAACATCTAGATCCACAATAAAAACTTAAAGGGGTGCACACCCCCATCTTTCCTCTCCTACTGCAAAAAGAATTGCACTGCTTCCACCCCAGTGGGACCTCTGCAGCAGCCAGAAGCTGAGGCTCGGCTTTGCCGCACGATAAACAAATGTGATTCTATTAACTAGTCCATAGTGGATCAACTGGCTCTCATCACCAAACCAGCGGCACAATCTACAATTTCTAAGCCAGAACTGTAACAATAGGTCAACCAGAAGTGCCATTGGCAAAACTGCATTACACAGTGTCTACTGACACTCTCTCTGGTTTCTCAAATTTATAAGCGTGTATATTCGTGACCACTTCAATGAAAGCAACGTACAGAAACTTAAAATAAAAGATCTATATCCTATGATATTTGTAATTACCTACACCTAGGAGCCTACTCATGGGAACTAAAATCTTTCAACCATACGCCTTTTCTTTCAATCAAACGATAGTTTCCTGGGTACTGGATGTGATTATCTTACTCAGCTCAAACGAGTTGTTGCTGTAACTGAGGACTGTTGTCATCTGGGATTAAGAAATCAACAAGGCAGCTGCCAGGTATTGTTGTTGAGGATCATGCAAATATTCAAAGAAAACCTAATCCACTAAAGAATCCCTCTGTGTTCACATCATATAGACCTGTTCCAACTGTCTGGTACGGTGAATTCTATGAGTGACAATGAGTTCTAGAGAAGAATTAGTAAATAAATGAATAAAATGGCCTTCCCTTCTGGGCAAAACAAGGTTTTTGGGAAAAATGTTTTTTGAAGGGCCTTTTTTTTTTCCCCCCCAAAAGGAACCCTAAAATTTTTTGTACAAGTCTTCAAAAGAAGTTTAATTCGCCTTCTTTGGAGTAGTTTAAATAGTGTGAATGAATCTGATTAAGACAGGGGACTACAACTCCTATCAGTCTCCCCCACTACCATCCTCTTCTCCATGTCTGTAGTCAGTCTGTATCTTATACAGAATCCCTGCGCTGCTAGTTGCAGCCCTGAAACCTGCTAATGTACAGAAGTACATGATTGGTTCAGCAGTTGATTACGTGCGAGGAGAAACAGAAACAGAAGGAAAACAGCAACAAAGGTTGCAAAAAAAAAAAAGGAAAGCGAACAACAAAGATTGCAGACCAGAACGGATAGCAAAAAAGTTTGCAAACAAGAAAGAAAAAGGCAATAAAGGCTACAGGAACTACCATGAACATGGCTACTCTTCAATGCCCCCAGAAAACTCCAGCTTTGCGAAACCTTCACAAAGAAACACAAAGAAAGCAGTATTTGGGCAAAGCTTTTGTCATGCTAAAAGCTCCATAGGAAACTGGGAGTTTAGGTATCTTCTTTAATTTATGCTATGGGGAAGCAAGGAAGAGTATTTCTTTAAATCCTTTGACTTTATTGAATCATCACAGATGCCTATGAAGAGTTCTGGATAATGTTTGAATGGACATTAAATACCTCAGAGAAATGTGCTTTATGAAAGAGCATGTTTTCACCAGAGAATCGCAAGAATGAGGGAGCTGGTGTTGATGGTTTTATAAAATGTTCAGGTATCTCATTGGGCTGAACATCAACTGTGATTTGGATTCGCAAAATATGAAAATATGCAGACAACGGCGATTATGCTAAAGATAAAAAATTTTAACAGCAGCTACCATTAAAAACAGACCAAACCCTATCGTCCAGTTGTACAGAAGGAGGGAGCAAAGCAGTCCTGAACTGGTCAAACAGCAGAACAAAAGGCAGGAGCAACTTTGAAAAACCAGAAACTCCCACCTAAAGGGTCAAATTACAGTCAAACCCCAAGGCTTCCAGTCTGCTTGCACAAGATTGTGGAAAATTCATAGCCCAACAAATGTATGTTTCACTGGATGGTGCAAGGTATCAATAAATGGAACAAATATGGTTTTTCTGCAGTTTTGCTTCATCAGAGCAAGTCAGGGAGTTGACTCATATAAAGACAATAAGCATTGTTTAGGATTTATCAATGTGATGACACAAACCTGCCTGGAGGAGAGTGAAAACTGAATATTCAAGGAAGCCTTATAGACTTATAAAATTGACTCAGAAGCAGACATACAAGTCATCATCAGAAGGGACTACCAGGTCATCTTCAACCTCTCCTAGAGGTGACAGTCACCTGAACACAGCCTCTGACCTAGTTCTGGAGGTATTCTGAACTGCATGGGCCAGTTCATCAACAGAAACAACCTACAAAAGACAAAAACTTTGCATTCAGAGGTATGTTATCAAAAGGATCAACCACACACTACCAGCTTCATTATGTTTTATTGAAAACTAACAACTCCATTGTTCCTTTCCAGTTTTCCCAATTGGTCTTTGGAAAAATCTGTAGCTGTAATTGAACAATATTTTGGATATCTGGGTCTTCGATGGACGAACACAAACAGAGCCCTCAACAAGTTCTAACCTAATCATCAGTTTTTCAGACTGAAGCTAAATAAGGAAAAAGTGTGTTTTCTGCCTACCCCAATCAAGTTTTTGGACAGAGAATAAACAAAGATGGAATGAGTCCTAGCTTCTGAAGGTAAAAGAAGTTTGAGAATTGAATGCACGCAACTAATGTATCAGAACTCAGATATGTACTTAGTATGGTGTTTGGTCCCTGCTTTGAGCAGGGGATTGGACTAGATGACCTCCTGAGGTCTCCTCCAACCCTAATATTCTAATGATTCTATGATGCGCAATTCCCTTGGTAATATCTACAAAGCGCCCCCACCTTTCTATAGTGACAAAACCAGGAATAAACTATTAAAGTCCTACACATCTTGAGTGTATCGGGGGTCAAATCAAGAAATTTGGCCTTCAAAAAGGTAAAAGAAATTATCGTCAAAAGTATCAGTTTCTCCAAATACTATAGATGTGAACAACCCACATGTCATATGGATGCAAGAAGTTATATTCCTGGGAAGTGTTGTATTGTTTAACAACATAACTCTGAACGGAAAGAGCTTGCATTATTGCTCTCACACTCACAGAAGGAGGCATGGCAAGTACATTTCTATTGAATACAAAAGGAAGTGAGGCGATAAAGTCAGATGAAGGCAGTAGAATTAGATGCTCAAATCCACTATAGAACCTGCCCCAAGTCGAAACAGGCTGACCAGCATGTCTCCCCACTTCTATTGGTCCCTGTCACTTGACTTCTAATACTAGTACCAGTCCACATTTTCCTCACAAAGAAACAAGTTTTTAAACAAACAAGATTAATTCACAATATATCTGGCCACCCATTAGCATGAATAATTCTCCTGTTATATTTATTGTTAATATTTCCTAATCCAAACACAACAAAATATCAGTATAAATCCAAGCTCCAGTGAAGTCCTTAGCAAAACTCCCTTGATTTACAGCTGGCAATGAGTATCTGGTATAACAAAACACTGGATGGCAAGATTTTGAAAAACCCTGAGACAAGCATTAGACGTTGATGATAAAATGGATGAGCATCGAGTAGAGACAATACGATAAACAAACCTTTACTAGTATTTCAACAGGATAATTGCTTTAATCAACCAATGGAACAATGTTGTCTTGCTCTGTGTTTGTACGAAGTGAAATTTAGGAGATCAGCTAGCCTAAGGATACATCCTAATGGGAAAGATGAATGGGGGTCATGTCAACTTTTTACAGTGACCAGTGATGACTTTGGCTAAAGCAATCAAAAGCAAAAGAAATCACATTGCAGGCTGGCAGCTCCAGGAAATTCAAGAAGTAAGTTGTTTGTAAAGTAAAATACTAATCACACTTAAGAGCAGTTTTCATCAAATAATTAAACTCTGGTTCTCTATGACTCTGTGCTTCTAAAGTGCTTAAAAAATGGACCTTGCCTAACATAAGAATGAAAATAAACTTTTAAAAACAGTGAGCTTGCGAATTTTCTAGCTGTTTGTGTGAAATGGCAACTCCATTGTTTTCAATGGGAGCTCTGCACACCAGAGTGCTACAGAGTAAGAACAAATGGGCCCAGTTCGCCGGCTGCTTTAGTCGCAGTTTTACCTCTGGTGTAACTCTCTTGTCCCTCTATTTAGGCGCCAATCAAACTGCTTAGTTGTGTGCCAACAGGCCTTCTCTTTCTCCATGTTAAACGAAATGCATCATTATGTCGGCAGTTATTAGATGCCTATGGCTTGGAGCTGGTGGACTTAAGGCAGTGGTTGGGCAATTCTGCAGCTCATCAGGCGAGTAAGCCGCTGGTGGCCCTACAGCCAGCAGCAGTATGCCGCTTCTTCGCAGCCCATTGGTGGGAATAGGCGAACTGCAAGCCAAACTGGGAGACGGCGCGGCGCCATAATGAGGGCCAAATTGTAACAATGTCTCAGCGATGCAAAGATTTTGGCCCAGGCGCGTTCAGCTAGGATGAAAAGCTTAGAGTCACGCGAGTTTGATGGGTCATGTGTGGCCATGGGCCTGCAGGTTGCCCATCAACTGAATGCTAAGGTATCTCCACTCTCCTCTTTCTATGAATTGGCAAAGATGTTCATTGGTGTGCACTTTAATGTCAAGGCTGGAAATGGTGAGGATATTGGACTGAGTGACTAGACACGGAGGAAGAGGAGCTATAGTTAAGAAGTAGGTACTAGATAACCACCTACTTTTTCGTCCCCAGTATTAAAACGAAACTCCATGATGACTGGAGTTGTGAAGGTTAAGTTTATCTCTGGGCCCTGAATTGTTTTGGATCCTGCCTCCTTAGGACAGTGTTCATTCGTGTTTTGGAATGACTTAAAGAGACTGGAGGACAGATTGTAAGTAGAACATGAATGTTCATAGGTGGAACACAAACTACTTCCATTGAAGAGCACATGAGGAGATTAGTACATTTCAAGATTCTACAATTACAGTAGCCATAGTCTTTTGAAAAGATGGCCTAATTAAAACTAAGAGCATAATTTGGAATTAGTCTTGGCAAGCTCTACAGAATGAGCCTCATAAAAATATAAATTCGGTTATTTTGGCCTCATTAACTTTTAAATGCAAGGACTGTCCATGTTATTTTCTTTACACATAACCTTATAACAATAACTTTGTTTGTCCAAGCAGTCTGTCTGCTTTGGTTCTTCATCAGGAGGCAAATTTACCAAAGCAAACCAAACAACTGGATTGATTTTACCTGAACTGCTGTAAATAACTTATTTTGAAGAATAATAGCACATTGCTTTCCACTTTTCTACATAAATTCAAAATATATTGGCACATGTTATCTCATGCTCATGGTGAAACTGTATACTATACATGTATGAAAAATAGATAAGGAATTAAAATATTTTGGTGGTGGTAAATTTACTGTAGTTGGAACTTATTAAAGAAACGATTATTAATGAATGACAGAAAAGCCATGGTTAAATTGGTTCTCTGCTACATAGATTTATACCAAGACTGTGCAATTTATGGGGAACGCAGTGAGTATGACAAAATTAAGAAAATGAAATAATATGGACATACTAAATTTTGACATGAGTAGAACTATAAATTAATGCTTTTCATTCAAGGATTTCTAAACAATCTTTAGCTCCACTCACAGGCCTCGCTTTGTCAGGTAAGAATTTTTACATCTCCAGGGAAGGTTTTGGGGAGACCAGAGCTTATCAGGGGCTCTACCCAAAGTCCTGATTGATGGCAGCACTACAGGATCTAAGCTGGTAATTAAGCTTAGAGGATTCATGCTGGTACCCATATTTTTGGACGCTAAGGTTCAGATTTGGGAATTATACCATGACACCTTCCAATGATCTGCATTAGTGTGTTAAAAGTAAAGGATAGCAGGGAGGAGTTTCTCTGTTCTTCCTTGGTCAGGTAAGCAGCCCTTCTCCAAAGCCACCGCTTCTCCTTGGCCGGTGTACTGTGACCTTTCACTCCTGTTTCAATCTGCTTTAACCTCCAGATGGAATTACACTTGTATCATCAAGGTAACCAAAATATATCTAATACTGTGGCAGAACAAGAGTGCTTACTATGACTGAAAAGAAAAAGCTGGGTGAATGATTTTTCAATTTGTGGCTAAAACTAAAAAAAAAGTTGACATAAAAATTGTCTTTGTTTTTTCTTAACAAGAGATAAAAATAATATAATAATCTAAAAATAATCTATTTTTTCTTTTGGTTTTCCTTTTTTTTTTCTTTTTTTTTTTTTTTCCAACAAGACAGAAAAAATAATCTTGGGTCGAACATCTCTTTTTTGCAGGGTGATTTTTACTGTTTAAAAAAATAAATCTAGTTACATTTCAGAACAAAAGATCATTTCAAAATGGCAACATTAAGTCAAAACATTTTGTTTTGAAAATGTTGAATTAAAACATTTCCACTTAAAAAATTCCAAATAGTTTCAATCAACCTCAAACCACATTTTTCAGTGAATAAGCTATTCAACTGAAACATTTTGCCCAACTCAACTAAAGAGTACCGGGGCCACAAGTATACACATTTACCAGTCTTTCTACCATAGTCACATTTTAGCAACCCATTACAAGGGTAACCCTGCTTGACAAACTCCTCAAAATGGTAAGGATCTGAAATGAATAGGTTTCTTGAGGTGGCCCCACCAGGTTAAGGCTGAAGTAGCTACTGCTGTAATTGTTCTGTGGAAAATGAGAGGACTAGGAATATAACCCAATGCACAATGAATACAGTGCAAATCTTGCATTGACTTCAATGGGTGTTTGACTGAGTCCAACATCTGGGCATTATCCTGACTGAGAACGACATTGCCTAGCCTGAGAGATCCGTAGACACTCAAGCCTCATTCAGCTGTACTGGACACGCTCTCCAGTCCCATGATGCACTACCTCCCTTCATCAAAATGGGAGGCCATAATGCATTGTGGGAAATGTAGTCTGATCAGGGAGCTTTGCCTATAGAGGAGCTGCACGTTGAGAGGATGTTTTCAGAGAACTATCCACAATGACTTCAAGATCTTTTTCTTGGAATATCATTGCAGTTGTTTCTCAACTCAATCTGCCTCCAGAAGTTAGTGAAAGTGAGCTACATTTTAAAGAAGACTCTTTTTGGAAGCAGGGGAAGATGCATTGGGGAAGTTGAGCTCTGAACAGCTTGTGACTGCTTTCCTTTTTCATACCCTGGCACTGACAGTGATGTCATTTATCTTTCAGTAGGTATATAAATAAGAAAGAACAGAGCAAAGATATTTGTTCTTTGATAATAGTTTCTAGGGATAATGACAGAAGGCAAGTGGGCATCGTCTGCCACTAATTTCATCTCCACTACACAGCACTGAACATCAAAATCATTCATCATTAAATTAGTAAGTGAGAGAGAAAAGAAGAGGAGACCAATATTTTTTTCCCTCTTTGTCTGAATATCTGTAGTGTCTGGGCAGATTTGGGAACCTGGTTTCATTTCACTACATCAAAATATTCTGCCTCAACTAACTTTATCGGGGCAAAGGTACTCTCAAAACAAGCTATCATCATATTAAAAATATTGATGATGCTAAGAGCAGAGCAGTGAGTGCAGGGCTTAAATTGTGCCGGAGCTTGCCAGAGCTGAGCCCTGGCACTTCTAGGCTTGACAGTTCATAGTCCTGATACCTCTGGGCTCACTGCATCAGTTATGAAAGTAAAAAAATGGCTTGAGCCCCAGCATTTTATTGCTTGAGCCTGGACACCTCTTTCATTACAAATTAAGCACTTGGTGAATGCACTTAAATATGGCAAAGGCTGCAAACGCAAGATCTAGATGCTGAAACCCTGACATATAGGGGTATTCGGATCTAGGATTTTTGTTATTATATTTATTTTCATTAATGTTATGGTAGTACCTATGAAGGACATTCAAGGATTCAGGCCCCATTGTGCTTGTAATGCTTCAAGTGACATAGGTATAGAATGTATGTGAATCTGTGATTCAGCCCACAAAATAAGGATCATTTTCAGTATTAGGATCCAGGTTTGGATTCTGTACATCAACAAAATCTAGGGAGTATAAGTGAAAGGCTTAAGCCTTGGATTTTGTTAAAAATACACTGGCGTAAAATAGCTTCACATTTAGTTGCCTTTGACTGAATTCATAGATGAAATCAAGTGGCCGTCTCATGGATTCTCCTGCAGAGCTGTGCAAAGAAAAGGGGAAAAGTGAGCTAAGAGAGCATCTTTTGCCAACTCTGGCTAGTACATTTGCACAGGAGCTGGCATACTGCTGGGGCTACTGCCACCTAAGTTCAAAAGGTTCTCAGCTCAAGTGGATGCGATGCTGGTGTCCAAAAAAGGGAGTAATAGGAAGGGATGGTCCTCGCTCTTCAAACAGAATGTGTCATAGCTGCCTCAGGTGAATCATCAGAGTTTTAACTTTCACTCCACCCATCAAAACTCTGCTAATGTCCTTACAGGCACAGGCTAGCCCCAAATATATCAATATAGATCTTAGTCAATCATGAAATGAGCTCTGCAGGGGTGCACAGATCCATAAAAACCAAGGTAGTACATATTAAGTGAAGTAGTGAAATCAACAAATTAACATAATGCTTAAAAATAAGTTATTTCAAATTTCAGCCTGAGTTAGAAGGATAAATTCCAGAAGCCTCTCTACTACTACCAGCACTGTATCCATAAGATAACAGCATTCATTAAAACAACCTGTTTCCTTTTTTAGAATCACCCAAATTAGAGATGAAAAAGACTTACTAGTTCAGCTAGTCTATCCCTGGTCAATACAGGATTGATCCTTGAAGGATATTCTCCAATACTCTGTCTACTTTAATTTGAAATTATTCAATTACAGGGATCCCACCACTCCCCTTGAAAGTACATTCCAGTCAAACAGACCTTGGAGTTTGGAAAAGATTCTTCCCTTCATCTTCAGCCCAAATATTCTTTGTTCAATTCTGTAATTTTATTTTTGTGAAGACTTCAAGGACAAGATCCAGAATAGAGAGCGCTGAACCCCCTTTAAAGTGGATTTTGCAGCAACACATCTTGGAGACATCCACAGCAGACAGAAACTATCCATATATATTTACCAAAGGGGAAAAGAATCATTAAGGGCCCTGCTCAAGGTAACCAAGGATTGGTGGTGACAAAGCCAGAAAATAAATCCAGACGATCTGAATCACAGCTTAGTGCTTTAACCATATGAACATCCTTCCTCTCTACAGCCTGTGATGACATGGGATCATACGATTTCTTAATTAATACAATAAAATATCACACACTTTTTTCCTGAACCCTTACATACACATACCTAATGTCTTGTAGTACTATGTACAACTCTGTGCATGCCAGAGAATGGAAGTCCATGAAAGTCATTTGTGTGAAAATGGCACAGTGAATGGTACTTACGGAACATAGCACATATTAAGTATGCAACACAAAGTTTGTGTCATATGTAGGCCAGATACACTTGTAGCTAAACTATCTTCCATCAACTGCATCTAAGAAAGCCTATGCTTCCGGGTGAAGAGCAAATATATAGTACATGGCTGCTGGCTAAATTATTAAAATATAAACCTTAGAGAGAAAAGAACTTATATAAAAAGTCTAAGTTGATCAATATACACTGGGTCATTATGACAATGAAAATAGTGTAAGAATACAAGAATGAGAAATACTTTACAAGATGTAACATATGCTTCATTTTCCTTGAGTGCTTAAAACTATGTAGCAAGTGGAGACCATTATCCTATGACAATGTTTCGTCCCACTGGCATTATATACCAGAATGGAATTGCCCCCAATCAATCAGAATCTGTGTTCCCTCTAAGGTGCGTGCCTGTGTGGCCTCATAAGAGGGCTTCCAGGGCTCCATACCTAATTAATGGAGCTGTGCAGGTATGCAGCCACAGGTGAGGTGGGGGTTGGAAAGCCTGGGGTGTGCAGGACTGCAGCGGCCGGGGAGAGACACCTCTCCCCCAGCCCCGGCTCCACAGTAGGGAGAGGAAGAGGAATCCTCCATCTTTTGGGCTGTGGTGGAGAGAGATGCCTGTCTCTCCCAGCTCCAGGGTTGAGGCAGAGAGAGGGCTGGGGGGAGTCCTCTCTCCTTGACACAGCCCTGGGACTGGGGAGTGCCCCTTCAAATTTCCAACCTATCACTCCCATATGCCTTGCTGCAGGGTTTGTGAGTCCCCATATAGGTCAGTGTAGGTGACAGAATCATCCCTCTGTGTGACCACAGATCCCACTAGTGTCATTTTGCCACCTCAGCGGTCTTCAGTGTGACACCTTTTCTCTCCTGGGCTGCCTCAGCCTCGTTATGGTTATAACTTTTTAAAAATATATATTATATCTCCGTTTTTTTATTTTGACAGGTGGCGCACATTCACATTACCTCAATATTGGTGCTGCACAGAACAAAATTCATTCCACACACGGATGGAAAAAATTAGAGGGAACATTGAGCAGAACACAAGGCTATTTTACAGTTACTGTATGGTTATTGCTTAGAAGAGTATGCATACCTCTGCAGGCTGGTTGGCTATAGCCCTGAGAACCCCCCTCCCAAAATTGTAATAAACATATTTATAATCTACAGCAATAGTATGTATGGATACAAGTAAATTCATCCCTTCTCTGATGCTACTGATTGCATGATGTATTACGCCGGAGTAATTCATCATTCATATTCCCCCAAAAAGGCATTCTGATCTCAAAGAGTTTAGAATCTAAGCGAGAAGATATTGAAACAAGCAGACAAGTGGAGTTCAGTATAACAGTGAGACCAAACTAGCCAGATAACGGAGCAGTGCTCATAAGCCATCCATTGTCTCAACACTTCAGAGTTTTTTCTAGGCATCACGGCAGGAAAGAGTTTTAAGGAGCTAAATTCATGTTGGGGCTACACAATCGAAAAGATTTACCAAGAAGTGAGAGGAATCTGTGTCTGCAGTGTTAAAAATAACCCCTGGACGATTATTAGCAACAAACCTCAAGGTCTGTTCTGAGACTAAACAAGATTTCAGGATGGTTTATATCAGGGGTCAGCAACCTATGGCACGCGTGCCAAAGACGGCATGCGAACCAATTTTTAAAGGCACGCTGGAGCCTGCTGGGACTCCAGCGTGCCACTAAAAGTCCTGCCCAGCCCGGCGCGCTCTCCTCTGCCTCCACTTCCCCCGCGGGGGCAGGGAGCAGAAGCATAGCTGCCCACCCCATGCGCACGAATGGCCCCACTCTATCAGCACGGCAAGCCGCAGGATCGGGGCCGGGTACAGCAAGCTGCCGGCCCCTCCCCAGCCTTCTCCCCTGGTCTGGGGTTCGGGGCTCCGTGGGGAGGCAGACACGCTGCCCGCTCAACCGGAGGGGCGGGCTGTGTGCTGCCGCGGAGCAGCGTATCTACCTCTGTGTGGAGCCTCATAGTAAGGGACCCAGGGCTGGGGGGGTTGTATAAGGGG